>NC_091748.1:68630403-68890403 GCF_043380555.1 Nothobranchius furzeri
TCTCTTTTCTTTTGACAAAAGATGGACAATTTTACTTCTCACTCCAACTGTCGATCCTCTCAACATTGCTCCTTTTAGAACAATAGCTCTCTTTCTGGAGACTCAATTGGCAGCAGAGACTTACCCCTTCTTTCCACCGGAGCCGTCAGCAGCACGTTACTGCAGCAGCACGCTGCTGCTTGGCCCTTCCCACGAGACGCGAAGCAGCAGGGGAGCAGCTGTCACCGACAGAGCACGAAGTCACACGAGTGACTTCATCAGTAAACACAACAACAAGCAGGAGAAAACTACAACATGGCTCCGAAAGGTTTGTATTTTATGTTCTGTCCATTTTATAATCACCAATACAGACCTGAAATACAAAGGAGACCGTTAGCTAGGTGATAACTTCTCACGGGGCCGCACAGTTATTAACTTTTTTTAAAGTAAAGCAACCGGAAGGCAGTACGTTTCTTTTTTCTGAAAATCTCGAGAGCTTCGCTCTGTTTCCACGTCCGATCTCCTGTCTTTCCTTCCCCAAAAATGTCGAACTTGACCCGTTTCAGAGGCGTCACGCGTAGAAAATAGAACCGGCGCGTAAGGGCCGCAACATGCTGCTCCTGAGACGCGGCCGACTCGCGCTGCTGACGGCTCCGGTGGAAAAGGTTCTGTTGACCACAGCGGTTCCTATCACCAGCTATGACGTGCTGCTGCAGTAACGTGCTGCTGACGGCTCCGGTGGAAAGAAGGGGTTAGATTTACCTGATGAGATAGTTCACAATAACAGAGACATTGCCATTTATTTTGTGTTGAAATTGGAGATAAAAACCACAAACATTTGTTTCCGTTTAGCATTCATCTGCAATCATCAACCTCTGCACTGGATGTACTTGTTTTCTTTGGCTTTTTTTTGTGTGCATGCACATCACTCCTGCATCTCTGGGCTGTCTCGTAATAAATGAAGGTGTCAGAGCTAATGGTGGGCTCCATCAGAAAAGGTGCAGAAAGCTTAACATTTAATCAAGACCCTAATTTTAGACTTTAATTGTGCATGTTCCTGTTTAAGAGAACCCCCCATCTTATCTCCTTCCTGTTCTCATTTGTTCTGCTAATGTCACACAGCTTCATTTTAATACCTGATTAGACACTCATCAAATAATAAAGACGAGGTGGTTACAGAGGCCTGTACGGTCTGAACGGAGGGACAGACGGTTGGTCGGTCTCAGATCATCGGTCAAGTCCTTTAGGAGAGGGGTGTGAGGCGTTGATGGGCCTTAAAGAGCAAGTCACCCCCAAATCAACTTTTTTTTTCTGATAATCTATATAAATGTGTGTCTAATCGTGCTGCAGACACGTGTAGTCAGTAGTTTTGGACTTTAGTGCATTTTAGTTAAAATTTAAATTTTCTGCCTAAAACTTTCAGTGTTGTGCCGTTGTCTGGTAAAAACTGCACTGCAGTTAAATTTAAATCTGCCATCGCTATTGGCTCAGAGGTACCCTAGAATGTTAGCTGGTACGATATGATGTCACAATGTCGTTGTTAGCCCGTGTGTGTGTATTTGTTAGCAGCTCCGCCCTCTCGGTCTGCTAGGCAACAGCATTTGTTGCATTTTTAAACAGGAAGTGGGAATGGAGTAATACTCTGGTAGGGGGTGACTTGCTCTTTAAGATTTGCATGACTATGTAAAACCTGAAGTGTGCATGCAAACCTAAAATCTTTGCATCTTACGAGGAAGGTCTGTGCATAACTCAAAGAGGCACCAACTTTACGACATGTCCTCAAATTTTCACCATCCATCATCATTTATTACATTAATCAAATAATTTATGCAATGCATTCTTATTATTATTTGATTTGCAGAGGTGTGGACTCGAGTCACATGACTTGGACTCGAGTCATTATTTTAATGATTTCTGACTTGACTTGATAAAATCTATTAAGACTTACGACTTGACTCGGATTTGAACCCCAATGACTTGCGACTTGAATCAACTTACATCTGTTGACTTGATGATGACTTGAGCATATTTGATATTTTAGCACAAAAGTGGCGCGACATGGACTAAAATCATGAATCATTCTTGGTTCTGGGTTTGATTTACTGGTAAAAGCAGCAACACTTGTTTCTGGAATTTATTTATTATCATTGTCATTAAATTGAAGTTGGACAGATGACTTGATTATGACTTGAAAATTCAAAGTAAAGGACTTGGACTTGGTCTTCCAGATTATTGACTTTGGACTCGACTTGGACTTGGTTGTCTTTGACTTAGACTTGACTTGAGACTTGACTGGAAAGACTTGTGACTTGTAAAGCAGTGACTTGGTCACACCTCTGTTGATTTGTTTATAATCAGTACTGGACCATCTAACCCCTGAGGTCTAACATTTCCTGTCTCTGTTATTTTCTGACAACCATGCAGCTGTTTATGCACATGTGGCCTTCATCGGGTACATCACACACCCAGCTGTCACCCTCGACTTCTCTCCTCGCCTCTGTCACACCTGAGAAGTGACACGAGGAGGTGAAGGGGGTGAGCAGGGATGAATTAAAGCCACAACATTTAACAACGGGAGACACTCCAGCTCTGAAGCCTTCATTCAAAAATGTGCGACTAAATATGACTTGTGACACAGCTGGTTTATTGGCCAATCATTGTTTGTCATGATGTCCTTCATGTGAGTATCAATTTAGCTTCAGGCGGTGTATATCCATCCATTTTCTTTTTCTGTGAGATGATGTGTAGACTCCATGAGGAACACAGCTGTGCATCCTGACTCGCTTCATCTCTTCTCCAGCAGCAGCTCATCAGTGTACAACGTGTTTGGGTTGCAAAGATTTAGTGAGACTGTTGCTATAATTTGCGGTCTCACCTCCTCTTTTCCCGCTGTGGTACGGTCTCATGAGGATCTGCAGAGCCGCTGGGTTGGTCATACTGGTCAGCAGCTGGGCCAGGTTGGGTTCTGGCAGCAGACCCTTCCTGTTGCTCAGGATCTGTGGAGGTGACAAAATCACACCAGTTGAAAGGAAAGCTGGAGTGTGTGTGTGTGTGTGTGTGTGTGTATGACTTGTGTTTTGATCCCATCATTAAAGGCCCACGCTGGCCGCAGTAATCATTACAATAGTTTACATCATGAAGTGGCTGCAGTGTCAGCAGAGAGGAGTTGGCCTGGGAGACGAAATAATAAAGAAAGTAAGAGTTCAGACACGGCTTCTAACACTTTAATCTAACAGTTGAAATGTTTCCCTAGCCTTTCTTAGTGTCTACAGGAGTGACTCATCATTAAAATAAACAAATCAGCTGTGCTCATGATCTAAAACATGCAGGAAATGTGATGGAAGCAGACTGCAGCGCCAGGTATGTCAGCTTTTTTCTAAGTCCAACAGACCAATGTGATATCCTGGCCGTGGGGAGCGCTAGGTGCTAGGTGGCCTTTCGTTAACCCTGTAAAGGGTCATTTTAGCACATACTGGCTCAAGAAAATGATTAGAAAATATGAAAACGTTGCAAAGTGTCAGGCCTGTCAGGAGAAAATTATACAGCAAACACCCCCCAAATAAACATTTCTGACAGTGATTTACTAATCTGCTGTCCATTTAGTCCTAACGTGATAGCATTCCTCACGCGTGCATTCATCAGACTCAGGAATAGACTAGTTTGACTGAAACTCACAAAAGCACAGTCAAAGAATCCAATCCTTCTTAGTCTCAGAAATTCAACAAAATCCTGCTGGTTTAGTGTTTGTCAAACAGAAAGGGCCAGTGTTTGCTGTGATGGAAGCTCAGCTCTGACTGTGGCACCAGCAGTCGTCAGCTGGCCCAAACACACAAGCAGGACGGTGTTATTTCCTCCTCGTCGGGCCCAACTTTAGCCCTCTTCCTCCCTGCCATGTCTCAGAGACGGAGCTTTGCTGATGGGGACAGAGTGGATCTGACTCCATCCTGGCTTCAGTAGAGGAGGAAGAGACACTAGATAATGCATACTGTATGTGTGTGTGTGTGTGTGTACTGGTGTTGAACAAGGCCACTCGTAGCTGACAGCATCTTTCAAGGGAAGAGGAGGACAGGAGGAGAAGGAGGAAGATAGCTCTCTTATGCCTTTTCTTCTGCAGGAGGAAAATGTCAGCATGCATCAGTCTGTTTGCCTGCTGGCACAAAATCCAGCTACATAGCAGAAAACTCACACCAGGGAGGTAAGAGAGCCGCGAAGAAGGGAAGGCGAGAAGCGTCGCGTAAGAAAAAGGAAGGAGGGAGGGAGGGAGGGAGGAGGCCATCTGGTCCTCAGCGATGACGATCATACTGAGCCAAAGGTAAGAATGACAGGACCGCCTCGGAGAACTGTAGATGGTTGTAGTTCTTGATCTCATTCTAAAGGTCTGAAGATTATTTAACCACCTGATCACATTCACTGTCAGAGCCCTAAAGGAGCCTCGAGCTACCGATTTAACCCCACAGTCCTCACAGGCTCAGATGTTTTCCATTTATCTATCGTTATTGTCCTTCACTCTGGTTTCTTCTGAGACACCCATTCTCTGCTGCTGTATCATTATTCCTGGAACAGTTCAAACCCTTCAAAGCTACAACTTCGACATTTTAACTTAATGATTTATTTTCTGCAGTGGCCGATTATAAGAAACATACTTTACATAAAAATAAATTAACCCAGTTAAAACGTGTACATGGTAACATAAACAATTCAGTTTAATTATATAGCGCCAAATTATGACAAGAGTCATCTCAAGGCACGTCACAAAGTACATATCCCAACTGAGTTCAGTTCATTATGCTGATCAGTTAATAGATTCCTATATACATGGAAACTATTCAGACCTCATCAATGTTTCACATTTTGTTATATTAGTGATTTACTAAAATCAATTAAATTCATTTTTTTCCTCATTTATGTACACACAGCACCCCATATTGACAGAAAACCACAGAATATTGGAACTTCATGCAGATTTATTAAAAAAGACCAACTGAAATATCACACAGTCTTAAGTATTTAAACCTATATTTAACTCAGGTGATTTCTATTTCTTCTGATCATCCTTGAGATGGTCCTACACCTTCATTGGAGTCCAGTTGTGTTTCATTGAAACACACTGATTGGACACACTGATTGGACTTGATTAGAAAAGCTACACACCTGTCTATATAAGACCTTACAGCTCACAACGCATGTCAGAGTATATATATATATATATATATATATATATATATATATATATATATATATATATACACACACACACACACACACATATATATATATATATATATATTTCCCCTGTTTGATTTTGTTTTCTGAGCGCTGTTCCAGACCACACTCCACACTAGTTGGTGGCGGTAATGCACCATTCGTTGTTTGCCAACCGCCAATAAAAAACCAGAAGAAGAAGAAGAACGCAAGTCAGAGCAAATGAGAATCATGAGGTCAAAGGAGCTGCCTGAAGTGCTCAGAGACAGAATTGTGGTGAGGTACAGATCTGGTCAAGGTTACAAAAACATCTCTGCTGCACTTAAGGGTCATAAGAGCACAGTGGCCTCCATAATCCTTATATGGATGATATTTGGGACGACCAGAGCCCTTCCTAGAGCACGTCGTCTGGCAGTGGCAGCATCATGCAGTGGGGGTGATTTTCATCTGCAGGGACAGGGCGACAGGTTGCAATCGAGGAAACGACAAAAGCGGCCAAGTATAGGAATATCCTGGACAAGAACCTTCTCCAGAGTGCTCAGGACCTCAGACTGGACCGAAAGTTTACCTTCCAACAACAAAGACCTTAAGCACAGCTAAAATATGAAGAAGTGGCTTCACGGCAACTCTGTTCTTGAATGGCCCAGCCAGAGCCCCGACTTAAACCCAATTGAGACTCTGGAGGGATCTAAAAATGGCTGTCCACCAACGTTCACCATCCAACCTGACAGAACTGTAGAGGATCTGCGAGTAAGAATGGCAGAGGATCCCCAAATCCAGGTGTTAGAAACTTGTTGCATCTTTACCAAGAAGACTCATGGCTGTATTAGCTCAAAAGGTGCTTAATACTGAGCTAAGGGTCTGAATACTTAGGACCATGTGATCTTTCAGTTTGTCTTTTTTTAATAAATCTGCATAATTTCTAAAATTCTGATTCTTTCAACAGGAAGAAACCTCCAACAAAACTTGGTTCAGTATGAGCAGTCGTCGGACGTTAATGTAAAAACTCTGCTAAAAAGCAGGTACACATCAGCACTTTTTTTTAAAAGTGTGAAACGCTCCAAAACAACTAAAACCCAGAAATAAGTGAATAACTTAGACAAGTCCAGATTAATGCGCAACATATAGGAACATTTTTACACCAGGGTTCAATTCAGTTCAATACAATTTAGGATTATCCTTATTTCCTCAATTAGCGATGAAAAATAAGCAGTTCTAGCTTGTCGAAGCTTATTTTTTATCAAGCACAAGAGTATTTTTCCAGGATAAGTAGGACTCCTTCTGGTGTGTAGAGCGCCATGTTCTCTCCAATTTTCAAGAGTTTTAAAGTTCGTAAATGAGAATTAAACCAGGGAACCAACTTCCTGTGCCTAATTACCTTCTTTTTTAAAGGGGCAACATCATCTAATGCCACATGTGAGAAAAAAGTAACATTATGAACTAAAGCATCAATTTGTGAAGGGCTAGAAATGAAAATATTGCCCTCTGCTACGTTCCTCTGAGATTCTGATGATGGTAAAGACGGAACAGTTGATTTAAAAGATGCAAAAGCGTTGTCAGATAAGAGACAGACTATAGTGAAATTTACTTTCATGTCTCAAGAACTCAGTTATAAAAAACTCAAAGGTTATCAAAAAGTTGGCTGCCTGGTGGGGTCTGGGTCCCTGGGCTCTGCTGGGTCCCCAGCGGGGGTGGTCGCCCCTGGGTCCCGGGCTCGGCCGGCTAGGGGTTGGGAGGCTGTGGGAGGGCCTGTGGGCTTGCCGCCAATATCTCCCCGGACTCTGCCGGCTGCTGGTTGTGGCCCCCCGGGGAGATCCTCTGCGCCTCTTGAGGGGGACAGGGGCTTTTCTGGTCGCAGTCTCTCTGGGGTTCTTGTGCTCTGGGGCAGCTCCTGGAACTCTGGGACTTGGAGCTCCCTCCATCTCCTACACTTCTTTAGGGGGCAGATCTGTGGTCCCTCACACTCTCTATTGGACGCTTTTATAGAGAAACCTTACATAAACAAGCGCGTGTACACACACACGTGCTCACATGGTGCTCTCATAAGTATGGACTTGGGCACGTTCAACACAGGTCTTAAGGCTGTGGTGGGCACTAAATGCACTGTGATTTATTATCGTGTGATTGTTCAGTTAAACAATGTTGATTATATATTTCTCCATCAAGTTGACGCAGTGATAGCTTGATGTTGTTGTATTGTTGTTGTGTCCCATTTTTTTCTTCTCTCTTTCTGCAGGTCTAGAAGCAGATTCTTGTTCATTATTGTTTATTTTTGTGTTTCAGCCTTTTTGTTATATGTGATTATTATGGCTTACAGCTGATGAAACCCCCACATTCAATGGTTAAAAGGTTCAATAATGCCTTCTAATCAGCTAATGAATCCAAAAACATCTGCAAAAGGTTCCTGAGCCCTTAGATGGCCTCTCAGTCTAAGTTGAATTATTGAAATAAATTGACTTTCCCATGATTTCCCCATATTCTAATTTTTCGAGTTTCACCTGTAAACTTTGGTGTAGCTGGTAAGTTAAAGTGCTTTACAAGTCCAGACTGTTTATTATCCTCTTTTCTCTTTCACTTTGTAAAAATCCATCAAAATGTGTCTGATTCCAGCGCTCCTGATACAGGTTGACCTTTACGTTACTTTACAAAACACGCTTTGGCATTTATTACAGAGAAAATGGCACAAATCATTTCTGATGCTGTGATTTAAAGTAAAAAACATCAACAATAATTTATGCTGTTACTTTCACATCCAGTTGCATCTATATGAAACTTTCAGCATGCAGAAACTTTTTATTCCAACAAAATCCAAGAACATCTGGAACTTTTCAGGATTATGGATGATAATGTTGGACTTATTAATTATTCAGTCCACCAAAGACAACGGAGCACGGTTCCTTCACCACAGCAGACTGGGACCTTGTATTTAAATCCACTCTGCTGCTGTCCATGTGTTTGAAAGTACATGTATGAGAGCATTTCTGTGTCTGGAGCAGTGGATTGGGTTTATTTCAGGAACCAGGAGACAATGGAGCAGCCCAATCAGTCTGCAGAACTATAATTATCATGTCAGTGCCTCTCTGCTACCACAGCACTGTGTAGGAGGGACGTCACAGCTACAAAGAGCATCTCAGCCAGGGGGTGCTCATGCAAGTGCACCATGTCAAAACCCCGGTACGTTTCAACACTGGGAGTGAAATAACCACTTGGCACTTCCTTCAATTAGATAGCTGTGAGCGTGTCTGCCTGTTTGCCTGGGAAGGCCAATGATTAGGTGATGCAGCATATGGTTTTCCAGATATGAGGGAACGTTTCTGTGCCAGCAGTGCTGATGAAGAACCGAATCCAAGATTCCTCTGGATTTACAGTAACGCTTTAGAAAAGAGACGACTTTAATTTACTGATAAGACGTCATGAAAATTGAGCCCATTATAGCATTAGATGATGGTTTTTGCGGTTTTATTTTTATGTGGGGCAGAAACGGCAGCGCAGAGCTTTACCTAACATGACTCAACTGGCAAGCTTCAAACGTCTGGACTGTAAAAAGGTGAAGTAACCTGTCCCACACAAAGGCATGATGCCTTCAAAGCCGGGACTGGGTTTAAATTTGACAGCAACGATGAGATAACGAGGAAATGGATTCAGCTCTTTAAAAGAGGCAGGTTTAAAAGGTTGTGCAGCAGGAGTTAGAGGGCTTCTGGTGTATTCCAGAAAAACAATCACTAGTTAAATCTAGCAGGTGGATTTTTAGAGAGCTACTTTTATTTGACTCAGCATAACAACTATCAGTGTAAATGGGATCACCAAACAGTTGTGTTATAGCAGAGCTAATGGTACAGTGGATTCCAATCTTTGTCTTCAAATCCTCAACTGTCCATTTTCCTCCGTCTCTCCGGGGTCCGTTCGTGGAGGCAGCAGCCTAAGCAGAGAGGCCCAGACTTCCCTCTCCCCACCATTTGGGCCAGCTCCTTTGGGGGAATCCTAAGGTGTTCTCATCCCAGCCAAGAAGCATATGACATTTTCACACCTGGCCAGGCTCGATCCATTCTCAGTTGGGTTGGCCCGCCCCCCGCGCGGCCAGGTTTTCTTCGGATTATGATGTCTGTGGTTCACACAGCCTTCTCAGGAATACAGATGTCTCCGAACATGTGGGTGGGGCAAAAGACACTGACTCTACCTGTCAATCAGAGGCTTTCTCTACAGGTAGCCGTGAATTTCATCCAGAAAACCAGTCGGTAGTGTTGGGTTGACTGAGCACGATGTTCACCGCCAAGGAGCAGGTCAGAAACAGAAGCAGCCGGCTGAGCACGGAAAACGCTCAGATAACCCAGAACACAATTAGCCTACCAGGGCTAGACCGGGCCGGCACAGATGTGAATGCGTCAATAGTCTGTCCGCCATGTCCTGGGTCTTCCCTTGGGTCTCCCTGCAGTTGGACGTGCTTGGAAAACCTCATCAGGTAGGCATCCAGAAGGCATCCTAAACAGATGCCTGAGCCACCTCAACTGGCTCCTCTCAATGTGGTGGAGCAGCAGATCTACTCCGAGTCCTTCCCAGAAATTATATATATATATATATATATATATATATATATATATATATATATATATATATATATATATATATATATGGAAAAAGGCAAAAATTATTCCGCTGATTAAAAACAATAAAGAGCCATTTTCAGGTCAAAATAGTAGACCAATCATTCTATTACCTGCCTTGAGTAAAATCATGGAGAGGGTAGTTTATGAAAAAATTCTGAGTTATTTCTTGGTGAATGGGTTAAATACAATATATCAACATGCATATAAAAGGGAGCACTCTACCACCACAGCATTAACTCAGATAACAGATGATTGGTTACAAGAAATTGACAATAAAAACCTAGTTGCAAATGTGCTGCTTGATTTAAGGGCAGCTTTTGATGTTTTAGACCATAACATACTTCTTACAAAGTTGAGGTGATATGGATTGGAACCTTCTTCTGTAAAACTGATTGACAGTTATCTCTGTGATCGAGAGTATACAGTTTATTTTAATGGCAGCTACTCTGAGACTGAAAGGATGTGTTGTGGAGTGCCCCAAGGTAGTTGTTTGGGACCTTTGTTGTTTTCCATTTTTATGAATGACTTGCCTATGGTGTTGGATCGTGCCACAATGGCAATTTATGCAGATGATATTACATTATACGCACCAGCGAAAACAGTATTACAACTTAATACTGTTCTAAATAATGAACTAGAATCTGTTAATAGGTGGATCACAGCAAACAATTTGATATTAAACACAAATAAGACTAAATGTATGGTCATAGGATCTAGACACTTTTTAAAACTGAATCCACTCTTAAGCTTGACCTTAGATGGTACTATTATTGAACAGGTTGGTGAGTTTAAGTTATTGGGTGTTATTGTTGATAATAAACTATCCTGGGTGAATTAGATTAACTACCTGTTGAAAAAAATGGGAAGAAGTATGGCTATTATCAGACGTTGTAGGAAATTCATTCCATTTGACTTAATTAAGAAACTAGTTCAGTCACTGGTGCTTTCACACTTGGATTATGCCTCTGTGGTTTGGCCCAACACCAATGAAAATTGTCTAGACAAGTTACAAATTGCACAAAACAAGGAGGCGCGCATGGTATTGAGGAGTCCGTATAGAACCAGTGTAAATCTGTTACACAATAAGTTGTCCTGGCTAAAAGTAAGAGAGAGATTGGAGTTTTCATGAACAATGTTTATTAGGAATATCATTACGACAAAAAATCCAAATGTAATTTATTCCACCTTGTCTTTTTTCGCGGATAAACATGACTATTCCACAAGACAAAGTATGCATGGACGATGTGTGTTACCTACGTGCAGAACAAATCAAATGCAGAAAACTGTGGTCTGCCGTGCAATGGTGCTATAGAATGCACTACCAGGATTTCTGTTGAGGGAAGTTGATAAAAAATGTTTTCAGAAAAAACTCTAAATATTTTTATTTTCCCAAAGATAATGTCAAGCTAAACATCTTCTGAAGTTAGCTGTGTTTTAAATTTTAAGAATGTATTTTGTTATGTTTGGGCTTTTGAGAATTGAATTGTGATTTTTCTACACTGCAATAGTATGTTGAAATTAGTTGGGTGTGTGTGTGTGTGTGTGTGTGTGTGTGTGTGTGTGTGTGTGTGTGTGTGTATGGTCAAGTATGAATGATGTGCACAACATGTGTATATATATAAAATGTAATGACTGTGTGAGACGAGACCCCAGGAAGAATAGCGGCTGTATGTCAGCAGCTAATGGGGATCTTAATAAACAAACAAACCAATGATTTAGGAGAATATTAGCATCCAGAGCTGTCGTGTGCTTCATAGATGATTAGGATATTCAGTGAAATGACTTTAATCTTTTTTGCAGTTATTATATATTTGGAGAACACTGTGTTGCTACACTTTGTGCTTGTTTTACTGACGGGAGAGGTGAACGTTCAGCTTCATCCGTGACGAATGGCGTGTCCGATGGTTCGCTGAACGTGACACTCCCCTTGTTGTCCTCTGACTGGAAATTACATCTAAAAGCAGCACAATGCGGCATTTTACTTCATTATTTATACGGTGAGCGTGAAAACAAACACTAGCGTCAATAGCTGTTCTTCCAAGAGCAACCAATATACGTCATCGCCCCCAGAGTGCATTGCGTGTGGAAAACATGGCGTCCTACGTATGTCAAATAATGTACTAAATATTATAGATTTATAAATAAACAGCAATATTTTGTGTGTTTCTAACAACATAGTTTGGTACAACAGAAACTTGCGGCTTATTAGGGCATCCATGTCCTCATAGCCGGAGTTCTTTTTAAGGCTGCTTTGATAAAACTCCTGGAAAGAAATCTCGAAAGGTTAGCTTTAAAAAGCAGGAATGTAATTTGAACCTATTTAAATGGGTGCAACATAACACATGACCACTTTTAAAACTGAAATGATGAGTTTGTCCTCGTTATTCTGAACAGAACGGCCACTATTGCCTGCTGCTTCATTTGTGCATATACTCACCATACCCTGGGCAGCAATGAGCGCAGCCAAGGTGCTTCTCCCTGAGGTGCCGGGGGTACAAAGCGACAGCCGGACCTCCTGTCCTCCCACCAGAGTTCGGTCCATCTCCGTCAAAACCGCCTCAGCCTGTTCCGCCGTCTCGTATTCCACCACACCAAAGCCTCGCACCGGGCTGCCTTCATCCTGAGCAAGCTGCATTTTAGAAAACACACACCAGCCTTAAAGACATGTTTGTATTATTCCTGACCATTTCGAGCTGAAAGATAGAATTTTTTTATTTACAAATTAAATGTATTTTCCCGCTTTCTTTTCCTGTGCATTAGATAAAACTCTGCAACCCTACTGAGCATCAGATGCTGACAATGGATGAATGAAGGAAAGGATTGCATCATCTCAGTCATAAATTTTGGGCTGATGTTGGATATTAGACACCCTCTGGCTAAACTGATGTCAGCAGGAAATGAAAACAGATGGGCACAAAACAAACAAAAAAAGCAAAACTTTATGACATCCACACCTCATTTTAAAGTGCAGCGTTTCCCTTACATAGGAGTAGTTGTGGCGGCCCACCACGGCTGAAATCCCAGCACCACATTTTTTTTTGCATTGTTTCCCGAAGAAGCAGCGGGAACTACTTTGTTGTTGCTTGTGATCACAGCCGGCAGGCAGCAAGGAGGAGGAGGCAGGGCAGGGTGGTTACGGCTAGGGATGAGCCGGATACTCATTTCAGACCAGTATGTGGTAGGGATAAAACTATTTTGACGAATACGAGCATGAAACGAGTAAAACTCGTAAATATCTGTAATCGTGCTGAAGAAAAATCCTCATTGGGTAACTGACTGCCTTCACGCTCTGTGATTGGCCAGTCACATGGAGCGCCCGCCCCTCACTACACACAAACCTCTGCAGCCGGGAGCTCAGTCCGGCCCAGGCATCCACGCACACACACACAGTAACGGATCTCTCTGTGCTTGCTTCACTGTTGCTCACGTTTCTTCAGCTCGCCTCTTTTTTGGTTGAATATTTAAAGTTACTTTTTTCGTAACGTACGTAGCTGTGTATCTCCTTTGATCTGCATTAGTGATATTTTCAGCACCATAACAATGAAGCAAAGAAACAGACTCCCGAGTTTGTTAGTAATTTTATTTATTAGGTGCATCTGACCTGTTCTATTTTTCTCTGAAATGAGATCAAATCAGTGCTTCTATGGGTTGTCTCCTCTCAGCACTAGAAAAATGTACTTTATTATAATGTTCACTGTAATGCATCTTGATGTTCTTAACAAATAAATTAAATGAAAGATATTGGTTAGTAATGCCAAACATTTAAATTTGTGTTTCAGTCATATTTATCCTGGCTTAAAAATACTTCATTAATTCTACTAAGCAGGGGTGTAGAACGTTTTTAACAGGGCCAGCCCAGTAATGATCTTGGACCAAAATAAAGGGGGCAGAAAGTCAAATACAGGGGGCAAAAGGAGATGTTTTTCCAGATGCCAAGACAAATTAAATACCAACCCCCCCTGCAAAGTGTGTCACTGAGAGTTTAAAACAAATTATTCTTGTGCAATTATTGGTGTATTCACCGTTAATACTAGTTATTTAAATGCAGCAGTCACTGGATTAGTGCAGTTCAAAGTGGAGTGTGTCTAATAAAACAATATTAACATAAATGTGAGACGTGTCATAATTCCTCCCCAAGACCACAGCTGGAAAAATTCCTAGGGGAAACACTGAAGTGACAATGTGTATTTTCCCTGGGGATATGGGGAAGTACTTATTTAATACATTGCAAGCTAGTGGTAACTTTGTGTTCGAGTAAGACCGTACCAACGGATGGCCATTAGGCTCAAAAATCCCTGAGAGCGCAACCTCCAGCAAAATGACAAGCACACCAGACTCCCTTTCATCCCTGGCAACGAGTGAAGAGGTCAATGTGTAAAACAGCAACGTTTATGAATGGTGAAAGTTTTGTAACAGTTTGTTACACATCAATAAATGTGTTTTGTCCTCACAGGCTCACGTAGAAAAAAACATGGCGTCTAATATGGAGTCGCCCAGAGACGGGGGGTATTTCTCAATGCCAAGGAACCTCACCTTGATGTCTAGGTCCCGCCCCGGTTGCCTAGGAGATACGTCATCAGGAACCGCCAAGGCGTGTTCCAATGTTCATGTTCTACCGAGGCGTCTGTTCTCCGTTTGTTAGCCGTTTAGCTAGCTGAGCAAGGATGTCTTGTAGCCTGGCCTTGGTAAAGAATTTCCCAGAACACCGCAGTATTTTCAAAAAGATGGCGGATCAGAAGCCGGTAGCTACTTCGGGCGCAAATTTCAAGTCTAAATATAGGTCAACTAATTGTAGCTGTCGGGTTGATATCTGAAATGTTTGTTTATATCCAAAGCAGTTATTTATGGTTGGTTAGTTGCTTAATAGTCGCAGCTTTGGTGGCTAGAAGGTAGTAACTCGCTTATATATTAAATGTAACCAAAATATACACAATTTAAAAAGTAAAAGGCTTGTTATAGACTTGTATTGAAACTTACACGTAAAAAAGATTATGTTACTTCTTGTGTCATGTGATGTTACGTGGTCACGTAACTGACCGCAAGTCTGTTCAATTTAACCGTTTTCTTTGACCAAGGAAGGACCGTGTCCTCATAAGCAAGGCGCCTGGCCTCACAAGGCGATGTCTTGTTACGTGATACAGGAGATAAGGTTATATTTATACGTATAAGTTTCAATATAAATATATAACGAGCCTTTTACTTTTTAAATTATGTAAAACGTGTTTTTTGTCAGACAATCTTAACACACGTCAGTGATGTCCGACGTGCTTTTGTAAACATTGTATGAGGGCTCAAAACAGATGAAGAGGTGGCAAAGATAGTTTTGGGCGAGTAAATCAGTGATTTGTTGTGTTTTAAAGAACTGTAACTGAAAAAGCATTTGAAGGAAAAATAACAGTGCAGATAATTGTTTTATGCTGTATTTACCATAGGCTAATATGATGCTAGCTTGAATGCCAACTCAACCCACATTTAATTAATGTCAGACTGTAAACTTCAAGCTAGCTGTGGAAGAGGATGACTCTGCTCTATGAGGCCCTACTAGGAGGGGAGGGGGACAAGTGGAGGGAGCTGTAGCTGTTTAAATTAAAAATCTCCCCCTCCTCTCGTTAATGATGTGGCGCTACAGCTTTAAAACATGGCTGAATGGTGTCTGAGAGCATGTTTTAAAAACTAACCAGAAATGGTTTTATTAGGTACAAATAATTGTTATAGGCATATTCTTCACCATCGGTGTGGTTTGTTCCTCTAAAATAGCTGAAGCGGCAAACACTCCAGAATATTTTCGCCTTTTCAGCCAGCCTAAAAACACAGAAGATGGAACGGGTTTATTTAGCCTTTTTTTTTACTCACAAGGTTCAACAAATGAGTTTGAAATGATGGGAAAAAATCTAAAATCTCAAAGCCCATTTCCAGCTGATCAAACGTGCCTTGAATGTTTCACAGGAAAACAGAGAAGTGTGCAGCCTTTGCTACGGTGTCCCGCCAGATAGTTATGCTATAAGCAGTTGGAGAATTAGCGTAGCTTCAGCCCGGTCCAAGAAAACCACTCGCATGTTTGCAAAGCTCGCACCATTAGAAATAATTCCAGCCTTTTTGCTAAAAGACTCCCCAGTTGTAAGAAGACAATTGGCTCTGCTCCTGAGGCGATGCTGTCAATGAATCTTAGTGAAAATGCAGGATTTTGTCAGAGACACCCCCACAGAGATGCACACAACAGATCCTGGCTTCACACATTTCAGAGATGGGAATGAACATAATGCACTGGGAATATTTGGTTAGAAATAGGAACAGAAGGAAGGGCCTGTGCTGAAAGGAGATTAAAACAGCGAAACATCGGCTTGCAGCAGGTGATTAGGTGACACACATTAGCACCTGATGGTGTGTACCGGTTGTTTAAATTGCTTGAATTGTGAAGTCAAATTAAAGAAATGCTGATAAAATTGTTTGCCCAGTTGAGATATTTTTCAGTCTAATTGATGACGTCCTGCATTTTTGTTGGTTTTGAATAAAATTAGTTTCAATGTCTGTTGGCAAGACAAGTTCCTCAAACACGTGCATCGGATTTTCTGCGACTCCTTGGAATTAATTATGGTCACTTTGTTTTCAACACGTCCATTTACGGATGTGATTTTCATGTTTGATGTTTTTATTCAGATGCTGCACCTCGGTCATTCAATAATGAAGATTTTCCTCTTGGCCGCATCAGGACGCCAATCAGATCTAATATCAAGAGTCTCAATAAGAAGAAAATTTAGTCTAATAAACCCTATAATACAGATTATATCACCAAGAGTTTGAATTCAGCCACAAAGGACAGAATAATTGTGAATGCATGCAGAGGCTTTATTAATATTTCACATTTCTTCTAAAAGGGGCATCTTAAAGGACTTTTTCCCTCCTACAGACTTCTATTCTGTATCATAATTAAACAGAGGCATTAATAAAATGCAGTCCCTAACCCTGAAAATATTGTTTGGTCAAAGGACACAAAAAACACATAATAAGTACAGCAAAATACTTAAAATTAGAATGATTTGTGTCCAGAAACACATCAGATATCAGTTTAAACTCTAAAGTAAATAGTGATTCCCAGAAAATGGAAATTAGCAGCATTTACAGTCAGATTATAGAAATGTGTGGTGTTTTTATGAAATAAATGTGCTTTCACTTCCTCGGCCTGAATCCTGTTAACATCAGTGCTCAATCAAACGGGCATCCACTTCCTCTCTCCTCTCGTTTGTCTGCTGCTCCCTCCAGCCAGGACAAAGGATGGATGGAGGGATAAATAGAGAGAGGGAAAATGAATGTTTGTAGAGGAGTGGGTCGATAGGTTATTATCATCAGCATATATTAAACCAACTGTGTGGAAATCACCTGAACCACTCGACCACTCTAGAGATGGATGGATGGATGGATTGGTGAAGAAGAGGAAATGAGTGGGAGTGACAGACACAATGGGAGGAGGAGGAGGAGAGAAAAACAAGTGTGATGGATTAAGTGTGAGGCTGACATGAGATCCAGAGAAAAAACAACCAATAAAATGAATTCTGAGAAAAATGGCACCCAAAGCATCAACATGTGTGAACGAAAAGACGCAAACAGGAAGTGAATTTCTCTAAACACCAATTTTCCTGCAGCTGCTTCCACACGTTTAATTCAGATTTACACAATTATGCAAATTTGAAGCAGGTATGTGTGGACTGCATGTGAACCCTGCAAATGCCAGCTGTTATTTAGCTCTCTCAAACCATTTGAACAGAAACGGTTGAATTTAGTACTTCTGCTTTCTGTCTTAACTCAGGCATAAAAAAAGTTTAAATTTAAAAAACATGCAGCACAAATCATATTAAAACCTGGGAACGTGCTGAAAAACTGGACACAAACAACAAAAACAAGAATAATTTATTTAAATAATTTGATACAAATTAACATTCTTTTTCATCATCCTGCATTAATGTGTTTGAACTGTGGTGGGGTTTTACAGGGAGCCCTTTAGCTCTACTGTGAACTTTTCTTCTTAATTGTCCCTCGTGCCTCCATCGTGTCCTGAAGGTGTGATTTGGGATAATTAAAGAGTAAGTAACTGCACAAATGTGGCACCTCATCTTTCATCTTTTAAATTATTCCTGATGTAAATGAAAAACAGAGTGGCTAGAAGAAATTATTCTCTTCCGATTCGTAATCACCCAGAGCCGGTCTAATTAACGGGGCAGGTTGTTCTGGCCAACAGGTGGTTCGGGTGGAAAGTGTTTACGGCCTCTAACAAAACAACTCAAGTAAGGTTTTAATTCTAAAGTGTTGATCTTATTGATGCAACTGAAAACAAGACTTATGATGCACACTGTAATTACGCCACCGCCTAATGGGCTCGACACACGGGAGGCGACATCGCCTCTCCTCCATTCATTTTCAATGAGACATGCGCGACAAAGCGATAATCGCGGGTCTCCCTCCTACCAAGCGAAACGCGAAAAATGTGCATGTGAAATTATGCGCTCGTGCGCGTGTCGTGCACAGGCGACCCAGCGGCGCCATCCCAGAAAGTTGAAATATTTTCAACTTTTCATCGCTGTCGCTCGGACGAGGACCAATCAACGGAGGTTTCATTCACTGACCAATGAGCGGGCAGGATGCTCCGTACATCTCCGAGCAAACATGAAGGAGAAGTTGATTATTATTATTATTATGTTTTATATAGTAAAATCAGAAGTAAGATTTCACATAACTCTAGCAGCACCTTGTGAAACATCATATCTACCGCTTTTTTAACTCTGAACTGCCTAAATAACCTTAATTCCCTCCAACCTGACACAGCCAAACAAAACAACGGAAGTTTCGATTTCGCCATGGAACAGAACACAGACGGCTTTGCCGCGGGTCGCCTCCCGTGTGTCAGGTAATAAAAGCGACAGCGACAAATTTTGCTGATCGCGGTCGTTTGTCGCCTCCCGTGTGTCGAGCCCCAAAATTATCTTTCACAATTTATCGCCAGAATCCCAGCAAGGACTCCTTTGTTATCGGATGGCAATCAGTAAATCATTTTGTTGTTTTAAGATAAGATTCAAATGTAGGTCACGGTCTCAGCTTTTATTGAGACTTCAGGACAAAGCTGAGAAGTGTTAAAGAGGAGGTTCTTTGAGAAATGTGTAACGTCAGTCCCTCTCAACATGAAAATAATCTTCTACCCCTATTTCCTGCATTAGCCTGGGAAACACGTCTACCAACATTTCTTTAACCGGCTATTGACGCCCCTTAACGGTTAATAGCCGGTTAACCGGAAACCGACAGTGCAGCAGCGGATACTGGACAAAGAATTGAGGAGTATTGCAGCTCTATGCTAATTTTTACGGAGTATGCTTGCTGTGTTTTACCCACTTTGGTCGCTCTCTAAATTAGTAAAACGCTTAAGAAATGAAGTCAATGTGGCTGATTATTCTTGAACAGAACACAGAACTTAGTAAAACAAAATGATATAAAATGAAATTGAATTTGATAACAAAAAGTGACAAAAATTTACGGTGAAAGAAGCTAACAAAGCTATCTGTGTGTGTGTGTGTGTGTGTGTGTGTGTGTGTGTGTGTGTGTGTGTGTGTGTGTGTGTGTGTGTGTGTGTGTGTGTGTGTGTGTGTTTGACTGCTGTTGACCTGGAGTTATGGTCACCAGCTAAGAGATGCAGACTGTATCACTGGGAGGGTTTGGTCTCAGGAGCACCCTTCACTGTGTGTGTGTGTGTGTGTGTGTGTGTGTGTGTGTGTGTGTGTGTGTGTGTGTGTGTGTGTGTGTGTGTGTGTGTGTGTGTGTGTGTGTGTGTGTGTGTGTGTGTAAGATCAAAAGGCCACGTCTGTCATCTGAAATGAAAGATGGGGTCACGGCAGTCCTGTCCCAGCTGTCTGAGGAGAAATCTTTCTGACGGCTCAAAGTTTAAGTGTTCCGACACGTTTGACAGCAGCAACACCACACAAGACAGAAGGTGACTGTGGAGCTGTAATGGGGAAGGAAAGCTAATTAATGTCACATTATTGATTATTAAAAATATTCCTCTTTAGCCTGAATCAATCAGGATTTTGACTCTTTTGTGTGAGTCAGAAGACAATAAAACCTCTGAGTCTGTTTCCGAATTAGAGCCTCACTAAAGCAGGTCAATAATTGTGTCAAGAATCATAAGATTGTACTTGGAACGGCTTTAATTAGAGCTGAAACTGTGTTCATAATTGAGCAAAACATGTTTTTGTAGCCAAAAGTCCTTACATACTCAAAATGAGATTCTTCCCAGTGAAAACTGAGGAGGCTTCTTGTAAACAGCCTAACGTTGTTTACATTAAGACTTGCAGTGCAGTCCAGCTCACATATGGTGGGAGTTTACTTCTCCGTAAACACAAAAAGGCTAAGCCTATTGTGTTTTCACTTCAAATCCACATTTGATTACATGCTTGTTGAGCCAAATCATGTGACTCATACATCTGATGTCACCATCTAGTGGCTGACGAGCGTATCTAATTCAGATTTAAAGACATTTCATTTCCGCATTTACAGACAAAAGCAACGCCTCTCGTTCATGAACATGCAGAGGTGTGGACTCGAGTCACATGACTCGGACTCGAGTCAGACTCGAATCATTATTTCAGTGACTTCTGACTTGACTTGATAAAATCTATGAAGACTTGCAACTTGAATCGACTTGCATCTGTTGACTTGATGATGACTTGAGCATATTTGATATTTTAGCACAAAAGTGGCACGACATGGACAAAAATCATAAATCATTCTTCATTCTGGGTTTGATTTACTGCTAAATGCAGCTGCACTTCAGTTTCAGTTGCACTTTCTGCTTGTTTGAGCAAATAAATTAAACTTTAAGAAGTTTTATTTCTGGAATTTATTTAATATCATGGTCAATAAATTGAAGTTGGACAGATGACTTGATTATGACTTGAAAATTCAAAGTTAAGGACTTGGACTGGACTTGGACTTCCAGATCATTGACTTTGGACTCAACTTGGACTTGGTTGTCTTTGACTTGGACTTGACTCGAGACTTGACTGGAAAGACTTGTGACTTACTTGTGACTTGGTCACACCTCTGTGAACATGCTCCACTACCCAACATCTACGTCTGTACGTGAGCAGTAGTCTAACGCTATTGGTTGGTGCTGACCGGCAGCATGGAGCTCTACGGGGCAGGGGTCGGCCTTAGCAAAAAAACAAAACAAAAAAATAAAAAAAAGACATATTTTCCACATTATAACACAGTACATGATAAAGTAATCACTTTTATGTATTTCTGAAAAATCATAACTAATTCCTGAAAGGGAAAACTCCGGATAGCAGCTTCGACAGTGGTCTCTAGTAGGAATAAATGCTTGGGGAATGTGTTTGAGGAGGAGAAAGCACTTTCAAAATACAGGATTTGTAGTCTTATTTCCTAATATTTGGACATCTCATCCTTGACTGGCTAACAGCAACTCGACTTTACCACTGACTCTGCTTGCTCTGCGACGTTGGTGCTTTATCTCCACAAATAACACAAGCTTGGAGGAGTTCTGCCGTGTGGTGGAGTTGGAAACAGTTAGCTTCTGTTAGTTGAAACGTTCTCTGATGTTTCCTGGACGCTAAACCAACAACAGCTTTCCCTGTTACAAGTCAAGATGGGTGAGTCCATGAAGGTTAAGTCACCGCGTGACGTAAGCGTTTTTCCCGTCTATTTTTTATAAGAAGCTAACGAAGAAGACTGGGGTAGAAGACAGTTTTCATGTTCAACCTGCATGTTAAACTCAGAGGGAATGATCATTAAAAAATAAAAATTATTTCTCAGTGAACCTGTTCTTTTAGATGCTAATTGAACCACAACATCCTGTTTGCTCCGAGGTAAAATCCCTTTAAAGGATTTAGAGATCATACCCATAACTCCTGCCACGTGACATGACAGATTCTGCTTTTACCCCCTAAATGAGCGTTTCACTTGCCCTCATTATTACATTTAAAGTTGCATTTAAGCCAGCAGTCTCCCTACTTTGACACCCATCCCACATTCCTTCACAGTTTCTCCTCGTTTCTTCGTACCTCCATTAGGCTCAACACAGTCGTCTCCATCTCTCCACCTTCTGTAATAGACCTGACATCCTTAGGTTCACGTTCCCTCCCTACATCTCCCTCCTCCTGTCCCTTCCTCACTCTAATACGGTTGACATTTTGTACCCACTCCTCCCTCCATCTCGGCTGTCTGACTCAAGCTAAAGTGCTGTCTGGAGGGTCCATTCGTGGGTGGCAAAATTATAGCACTTAGGACAAGGCCACAGGTTAAGTGCACTGCGAACAAAGAAAAAGTGTGAAGAGTGCCGAGTCCTACTTGTGTGCACGCAGAAAGGAGAGTTTTTAGAGACGAAGATGTTTAGTTACGAAAATGCAATGAACAAAAATTAAAAGTCACATCACATCATCCTGGTGAAATTCATCCCGTGCTTGTGGCCGCGCTAGGGAACTATTTGGCGGCTTATCCTCTTTACAACTGAGTGTCAAGCAGGGAGGCATTGGGTCCCAGTCGTTGGCATGACCCGATCGGGATTTGAACCCCAACTTTCCTGTAGGCAGACACTCTACCACTAGGCCACTGAGAAGTGAAAATCACATTTTGGTTGCAGAGCATCTAACCCAGGGGTGTCAAACATGCGGCCCGCGGGCCGGATTTAACCCGCTTGTGAGCCGGATGCGGTTGTGTAAACTTTATTTACATACTTTACAATGTAGAGTGAAAATAAACGTATCTTTGTGAGCAAGTTTCCTCTGTACTGAGTATAACTAAAACAAAGCTGCGCTCAAGGCTCACACAAGAACTTGAATCACATCCTGAAGTTGGCCGCCACTCAGGATGTGACTTCTGATATTGATGTGCTGGTGAAAGCTAAAAGATGTAAAGTAAAATGAGTCAAATATACTTTAAGTGCTGCATGAAACTGATCTAGCCATGTGATCTGTAAGCTCTTTGAATCACTAAGGAATGTTTTTTCATTTATGGATTCCCCCCCCCAAAATTTTCAAGTACACTTCAGGTGTTGTACTTGTACTATTTTGGATACACTGTCCTCAGGCTCCAGCCTTGTTTTATATTGATTGTATTAAAACAAAGAAAACAATCTGAAGTTGTTTTTAATTAACTGGTTCGGCCCACTTGGGACTAGATTTCCCTCAATGTGGCCCCTGAGCTAAAATGAGTTTGACACCCCTGGTCTAACCAAAAGCAGTAAATGATGTAGGAGGAGACTAACACATACTATTTATAAATTATGTCAATGTTATTATAGACATTATGAATTTGAAACAGCCAGATTTATGAACAGAGAAATAAACAATGATGGGTAACTTCACCAAATGGTGCTAAATGCCTTCAGAGGCTATGAGGACACAAAAATTAAGCTAAATCACTTTTGATCAATGATTTTCTTAATTTGAATAAATATGAGAAACCAGAGCAGCAGCATTACTGTAGACATGGACACCGTGTAAATAACTGTTTTGGATATGAACTCCTTGTTAAAATCTAAAGTGTTACATTTACATTTCATTAAGGTACATTAAAGTAATTCACTTATCATTTTTAAATTAATAAAACCTTTAAAAAATCCTCATAGCATCAATAAAGTAATATTGTTTATTATGCTGACTAGGTGAGCTAAAGTCACAAAAGAGACCAACTTCACTTGTTATTTTAATACCTTTGCAGTGCTCTCTAGAATAAATTAATGCCTTGTGAGTCGTTCTCTGTGTGAAAAAAGCTCTGGCGCTCCCGTTTCAGGAACTAGTCATTAGCCAGAGCAGAAAATTCCAAGATTTGGAGTCTTACTTCCTGATATGCGGACATCTCACCTCTGATTGGCTTACATAAATGTTACTCTACCACTGACTCTGCTCTCCACAAATAACACAAGCCTGGAGGAGTTCTGCTGTGTTGAGGGGGTGCTAACAGTTAGCTACTAAATGGCCTGTATTTGTATAGCGCCCTCTTTGGGTTCTACATCCGCCCCAAGGCACTTCACAATACAATCACAGTCATTCACCCACTCACACACACATTCACACGCTAGTGGGGATGCACGATGTAAGTACAGCTGCCTTGGGGTGCACTGACTAGAGGCGAGGCTGCCGACCACCACCAACAGGTGCCCAAGGACACTTTCTCTGGCAGGAGCTGGGATCGAACCTGCAACCTTCCGATTACTGGACAGCCTGCTCTACCTCCTGAGCCACTAGCCGAGATGCGCAAATGTCCCTGACTGTTCTAATCCGAGGATTTCCCCATCTATTTTCTATTCACGGCTAATGGAGGAAATAGGGGTAGAAGACAATTTTCATGTTTAGCCTCCATGTTAAACTCATAGTTACGATCATGTATAAAAAAACAAGTAAATAACGGTTTCTCAGTGAACTTGGCCTTTAATATCTTGACATTTATCCAAGAAATGAGTTATGTTTATGTTTATGCATTTAGCAGACGCTTTTGTCCAAAGCGACTTTCAAGTTATAATCGGCATGTTGCCCTTGAGGCTAACAACAACAATAACAACAACAAGAACAACAACCAATTTCCAGTCACTCGTAGTGAGGCAGCATGATGAATCATGGAGAGGAGGGAGCAAGGAGCGGACAGTAGAGAGGGGACGGGTGCAGGGGGGGTGCTAGTTAAGAAGATGCTCTCTGAAGAGCAGGGTCTTCAGGAGTTTCTTGAAAGTCGAAAAGGAAGACCCTGTTCTGGTAGTGCTTGGAAGGTCATTCCACATTTGTGGAACGATGCATGAAAAGAGTCTGGATTGTCCTGAGCGTGGTGTAGGCACTGCTAGCCAACAATCCTGTGATGACCGGAGTGGCCGGGCCGAGACGTAAGTCTTTGCAAGATGATTCAGGTAGATGGGAGCCGTACCATCTCGGACTTTGTATGCTAGTGTTAGCAATTATGAGTTAAAGACCCGACCTGTAATTGGAGGGTTGCAGTTTCGCAACCCGCTTGATCTGTCACAGTCACTGTGTCCTTGGGCAAGGCATTTCTTCATCCTTGCCTGCTGATGGGTCGGAGGGGCCGGTGGCACCTCACCTCTATCAGTGCGCCCCAGGGCAGCTAGAGCTCAGTGTGTGTGAATGAATGCCTGAATTTACTGGTGTGTTGTAAAGTGTCTTGGGGGTTGTAACACTCTAGAATGTGCGATATAATTACAGGTCTTTTTTTTTGTTTTACCAATTATTCAGATTAACTAATTTTTAGAGCCCCGGAAGGCTTGCAGGAAAACTTTAAAGAGGCTGATTTATTTTCCAAGTCTTAACAATTTTCTTATAATTTATCCTGTATGAGTTACAGACCTAAATAAGGTTCATTTTTACTTTTTCGGTTGTGAAAGAAGCTATTTTTTGTTGTTGCCCAAAAAGTAAAAAAATAAATAAATAAATTCTCTCCTGACTTCAAAAGCATAATCGTTAAAGAACTGGAAATAATCAGTCGAACAGTCATTTTTTTATTTTAATTAATTAATAATAATAATAAAGTGCCTTTCTGGTCACTCAAGAACACTGTACAGAATAAAAACACAAATCATTCAGTAAGTAAACATACGTAAACATGAACAAACAAGGCACTCTAAAATTCAAAGTTGATATGTGGTTATGAAGAGGTGAGTTTTGAGTTGTTTTTTGAACTCTGTGAATGAGTTAATGTTCTTGATGAGAGGGGGAAGGGAGTTCCAGAGTTTGGGAGCGGTGCAGCTGAAGGCTTTACTCCCCATGGTGCTGAGACGAAAGGAGGGCACAGAGAGAACTGAACCAGGTTTTTATTTCTTGAAGGCAGGTGATGAGGGAGGAGGGAGGAAGTGCAGAATTTGGCTTACTGGACAAATAGAGCTGGATGTCATCCGCGAAGCAGTGAAAATGAATATTGAATCTGCGGAAGATATTGCCAAGGGGAAGGATGTATATAATGAAAAGGAGGGGCCCCAGGACAGAGCCCTGGGGCACACCAATAAGACTCAGAATCAGAATCAGAAAACTTTATTGGTCCCCATGGGGCAATTAATTTGTAGCTTACCACACAGAATAACTCGCTCATAAAAACAACCAAGCAAACAATCCATTTATACAATCACACAATCACACAATGTGTGTCACTACCAACATGCCGAACACATCCTAAATGAAGGGTACAGGATGAGCAGCAGCCCTCCAAAAATGGCACATGCTTAAAGCCGATGATACTTCGCTGTTATTTCGCCACCCTTCCCAGCTCAGAGTTAGGCAGTTCAATAGCTGATGGAACAAAGGAGTTGGCAAAGCGGTTTGTTTTTCGAGAAGGTACATAATAACGACGTCCTGAGGGCATAAGAGAGAACTCAGAGTGCAGAGCATGGAGGGGCTGACCAAGGATACATTTAGCCTTTTTTCGCGCCCTCTCCTCCCAAAGAGACTGTAAGTCTCTTTGTTTGGCGCCAATAATTTTGGAGCAGATTTTTACAATGCTCTGCAGCTTCTTTTTGTCCTTCATGGACAAGGCCTTGTACCCACAAACCAATGAAAATGTTAAAATGCTTTCTATAAAACAGCTATAAAAGTTGCAGAGAATCCTATTATTCACGTTAAAATAGTTCAATTTCCTTAAAAGATAGATTCTCTGCTGAGCTCGTTTAAAAATGGAGTCCGTGTTTGTGACAAACCGCAGCTTGTTGTCAATCCAAGAACCAAGGTATCTGTACTCCTCAACCACCTCCACCACTTCACCGTGGATGATGCTACTGCCAAGGTGGGGTGGTGCGGAGCATCTAAAATCAATAATCATATCCTTGGTTTTTTTGATGTTCAGGTCCAGGTAGTTACTGTCACACCATTCTACAAAATCTGACAGCGCAGGACCATGGTTTATTTCAGATCCCGAAAGTAAGGACATCAAAACAGTGTCGTCCAAAATCTTAACCAAGAACCTGTTGTTCTGAGTGACCCTGCAGCTGTCTGTGTACAGGATAAACAACAGGGGGGACAGAACGCATCCCTGAGGAGATCCGGTGCTAGACATTAATTGGAGAGAAATCTGACCATTAACCACCACCCGCTGGGTCCTCCCCGTAAGAAAGTTCAAAATCAGTAAGAGAAGCTGATCGGGCAAATTAAAAACATTGGCAAGTCTTTCAATCAGGATGTGGGGTAACCAGAAGAGACAGAAGAGGGCTGTGAATTATTTAAGTTAATTTAAGTGAATTAATTAATTAATTGTTTCATTGCTTGCCAATGACATTGAACCATTTGACTGGTAGGTCAAATTGGCAGAGCATATATGTTGAATCATACATTGCATGATACATGCATACATGCATCATACATGCATTTTCTGAATATAAGTAGGAAAAATACATTTAGAAATGCAAAAATAAGAGAGGAAAAATCCATTTGGGGGGGGGGGGGATTATTTGGTTCAGTGAATAAAGCAGAGTAAATGTTTTTTTAATTTACTTGGAGGTGGGGGTGTTTCCATTTAAAATCATGAATGCATTGGTTTTATTAGATTTATTTAGGGCTGTGCAGTGCCGCAGTGGTTAGAGCTGTTGCCTTGCAGCAAGAAGGTCCTGGGTTCGCTTCCCAGCCTGGGATCTTTCTGCATGGAGTTTGCATGTTCTCCCTGTGCATGCGTGGGTTCTCTCCAGGTACTCCGGCTTCCTCCCACAGTCCAAAAACATGACTGTTTGGTTATTTGGTCTGTCTAAATTGTCCTTAGGGGTGTGTGTGTGTGTGTGTGTGTGTGTGTGTGTGTGTGTGTGTGTGTGTGTGTGTGATTGTTTGTCCTGTGTGTCTCTGTGTTGCCCTACGATGGACTGGCTCTCTGTCCAGGGCGTACCCCGCCTGATTGCCCATTAACCGCTGGAGATAGGCACCAACCCCCCACGACCCTATGTGGACAAGCAGGTTCAGAAAATGGATGGATGGATAGATTTATTTATATTTTTGCTACTAGTGTTACTTTACCTCTGTATCAAATAAGTACCATGAGCATGACGATAGCTTATGGATGAAGCACGTGTATCCCATCCCTAATCTAAACTATCCTGAGCTTTACAACATAAACTGCTGCTTGGACTACACTTATGTTGAGTTCCTTATGTAAGCAGCTTTCAAAACGCCCACAGATTCTGTGTTTCTTACACTAGGACATCAGTAGCACAACTGATCACGTTCCCAACTTTTTTCAGCCCTAAAACATTTTCCACATATCAGTCATGCACCAATTAGGACATTCACAACACCGTTATGTTGGATTTAACGTCTGCTTCGTGTAAGTCTTTGAAATGTGTTCCAATTCATTTCCACTCTTTAGTCAAGACGTGCATAAAAATAAACCCAATGTCTCTAGAAAAGGAACCCAGTCACACTTTCTGCTCTCCTGCTGTGAGAAAGCAAAACGAGTCTGATTAGTGACTAAAAATGGACCCATTTAAAAACCGCTGCTCCACTGTTTGGATGAATTCCTGATTTCATAACTGAAGCTCCAACCAACAAAAATCCCCATCCACTTCTTGGAAGACATCTGGGTTGTGATTATGGACATATTTACATGCATAAAGATCAACTGGAGAGAATGTCAGAAGCAACAGATGGCCTGAGTTCACACACAGTTCAAAATGTCTCCAACAAACCAGAACAGTAAAACAAAAGTGGAAAAATTTGAAACTACTTGATATTTTTCTTTTAAAAGATTTGGAAAGACAGTCTGGAAAACAGCTACGTGTGAGCCAAAACCAAATATGTGTCTGGTGTTCGCACTGCACGCATACCAAGTATGTTCCATTTGCCAGTATGTTGCTAATGCAAACTGTTCCCCCACAGTAGTGCACGCAGGAAGCAGAACCACCAACAGCAGGTGGAGAAAATGCTTAATATCTCATTTCTCTATTCAATTGTTTTAGGTTTGAACAAAGTATGCAAATAAAACATCTAATTAAATTTTACCTCTGAGAAAAAAACAACATGCATGTTAAAGATGTGGTCTCTAGAGGGAATGAATGCCTTTTTTCTTAGGCAAAAAAAAAAAAAAGCTCCGGTGCACCTGTTTGCGGACGGTGCTGGAGGAGAAAGTAGCTTTAGATGACTTGGAGTTAATTTGGAGTCTTAATGATATTTGGACATCTCACCTTTGCTTGGCAAACAGCAACACGACTCTGCCACTGACTCTGATTTGCTTTGCATCAATGATGTTTTATCTCCACTAATAGCAGAAGACTAGAGGAGTTCTGCTGTGTGGGGGCATTGCTAATGCTAACTGTTAGCTTCCACTAGTCAAGATGTTCTCTACTGTTTCCTGGAAGATAAACCAACAACAACCTTCCCCGTTGTGAGTGAACATGGGCAAGTCCATGAATGTTGAGTGACAGTGCAAAAAGCTAAAGCTCAATTAGTTGTCACACTGGTGTGTGAAACTTGTTGTCCACATTTGACCCATTATCTGGGGGAGTGATGAGCTGCAGACACAGCCGTGCTCTGGAACCATTTGGTGGTTAAGCCCCCCAACTGAATCATGTGTAGGAGACTATTTTCATGCCTGCATGAACATCTCAGAGTGGCTGATCATTTTCTAAAATAATTAAGTAAAAAATGGCTTCTCAGTAGGGCTGAACGATTAAATGCACATGCAATGAAACTGCAATGTGACAAAAGCTGCCAGTCAAATCGCAAAGGTTGCGATTTGACTGGCAGCGAATGGTTAGCACAATGCTAATATACATTGAAAATCCCATAGACGCTAATGCTAATATCACGATTCTTACAAATTACGAATTAGGAACGTGCCAAATTATTACACTTAGAGTCTAATGAAAAACTAAAAACTGCCATCAATCAAATAAATACAGACAGATATTTTAGTAAAGCTAGAAAACTGTAAGAGACTTTTACTCCACAGAGTTTTGGCTAGCCGCTATGAACGTAACTTAACTACGGAAGCTCTGCATGGACAAGACGTCAAAAACTCTAAACACAAAAGACTTCAGTAAACGGGACACAATTCTTTCCTGCAAATCTTTCACAATTGATGCTAATACCTATGCTCCTTCAAGGGATGTGCTCCTGGCTGCACAGCATTGTACCTTCAAACACAAAATTTTGTCTTTACTTGTGAGTGTTTATGTAGACAAATAAACTTGTTGACATGATATGTAGATAAATATACATACACTTGTTTACATTCAGTACAAGTTACATAGATTTTGTTTAGCTTCCGTTGGTTGAAAAATGAGAGAAGCCCCTTAAGAAAATAATCGTGAATTAAATCGCAATTAGATTATTTTCCTAAATTGTTCAGCCCTACTTCTCAGTGAACCAGCGCTTTAATATATGTTGCAAAAAATTACACAGGAAGGTGAAGTGTTGAGCATCTAGTTTTTGGCCTCAAGTATTCACATAGAAATGCAGCAAAAATAAATAACATTAAACACTAAAGCACATAATACGCTGTACTTAAAAACATCTGATCTTTAGGTCAACGCCTGCTGGCTACCAAACACCCACAAAGCATCATGGGACCAGCAGGATGTGGGTTTATTGATTTGTATGTGGGAGTGAGGAAGAGGGGTGGAGCTAAAAGTGGAAATGCAGTAGATGACTGATATCCAGCGAGTGAACTTTAAATGGGCAGGAGGGGGTAGAGTGGATGTACTGGTTCAGAATCAACAAATAAAAGAAAAAACCGAGAAGAGAGCAAAAGAGGAAGTGAAATAGAGGAAGTGAAATGGTGGTACCACGGCAGCCACACCTCACCATGAAACCAAGTGATGCTGTAAGGCTGGCCCAAAGACAGTTTAATATCAGCACATCTCACCTGGTGGTGTTTGACTGGATTTATTTTTAAGTGAGCTTTAAATGATGTTTTGAGGCTTCGAGGCAACTGCAGTGATGCTGGGATATATAAATAAAAGATATTTTCTTTACACGACTTCCAGCAAATTACAAAAATCTTAAAAGACATGCTTGGAAACATATTTTTAAAAAACATGAAAAAATTAAAATCTTTGCAAAGATCATTATGACAGTCCTACCTGGCAGAAGACAGGTTTATATGTTTCAGAGAAGAGCTGGGTGAGTTCTTCAGAGTCGCACAGGTCCAGAGGCAGTCGGTCCACACACAGACACTTTGAGTGCAGGTTTTCCTCCTGGCTCAGCTGGTTGACGTCCATCCACTGCACCATCAGCGAGCGATCTCCCTGCAGCGTTTGGTGGAGCGACAAAAAATCAAAACGGGAACATCACAAGAACTCTGCAAAGTGTTTGTGTTAAAATCGCAGCCGTCTGGGTGCTTATAGCTCATTGAGATAGGGGGAAAGTTCTGCACATTTTGTTTATGAACTTATCCACACTTTTTAAGCTTTTCAAAGCTTCTCAGAGCCAGAGTTCTGCATCTAACAACTCATGCAATCCCAGATGTGAGGTCAGATAGGTTAGCATTATGTGGGCTAAAGTGATAACAGAGAAGAGGTGGCTTTCAGCATTTCTGCTCAATTTGATGTGTGGTTTTAGATTTCATAGGAACAAAACTGGAGCCGTTCAGTCAGAGTCATGAAAGCCTTTTACAAGCCTGGAAGCCTACAGCTGTTTTATTTCAGTTGGTTAACCTTTTAGTGATCTGGAGAAGCTTTAAATGACAGCTGTCTTGTTTTTGCTCAGGTGTGTAGTGAGTTATGCTGCCTAATTCATTAGCTCATGATAACAACGCTATCGCGAATGCCAGGATCTACTTGTAACTAACTTTTTATGCCTTTTAAATCCAAATTACTGGTCATTTGTTAGATTTTAATAAGGTAAAAATGCCACGTTGCAACACTAAGCTAACTGCTAAAAACATTAGCCCTCTGAAAGCTATTAGCAGTGAGGACACGTGAAAACAGTATCAAACTGTGCACCTGCTGTTTTATGGCTGTGTTTCTAAGTAACTGTTTAATGAAATGCCATAAAACATTTAGTAAACCCTTACCCCGGTTTTACACTGGAAATAATGGCAGCGCAAAACGGCAGCGGAACGGTTTACTCGCGAACTTCAAAGCGATTTCTTTCACATCGGGCGGGAGAGTCTTGGCAGCGGCACGGCATCCTCGCTGTGCTCTTCGCTGGACTCGTGAGATCACAAGATCCCTCGAGACTTCAGGTCATGGTTTGCTCATGCAATCCGCCATTAAAACAAAAAGAAGGAAATCACGTTTTATATCGCTGTTTGGTGTCATATATGGCATTGTTCTTCTGCACTGCCAGGATTAAAGCCATGAAAAACACACAGCTGCAGTTCTGGAATGATGCTGTGAGTAAATAAGCCATTGGATCACACGTAAGCTTCATATATGTGAAACTGCATTGATGCAGTAGTTTTATTTTGAAAATTACCACTGATTTTACACTGAAACAGTGGGTGTTTCTCAATGCCAATGAACTTCGCCTTGATGTCTTGGCCCCGCCTCGGTTGCCGAGAAGATACGTCTTCAGGAGCCGCCAAGGCGTGTTCCAATGTTCATGTTCTACCAAGGCATCTGTTCTCCGTTTGTTAGCCGTTTAGCTAGCTGAGCAAGGATACACGGGAGGTGTCTTGTAGCCTAGCCTTGGTCAAAAATTACCCAGAATACACCACAGTATTTTCAAAAGGATGGCGGATCAGAAGTCGGCAGCTACTTCGGGGGCAAATTTCAAGTTTAAAAGTAAGTCAACTAATTTAAAATGTTTTTTTTTGATCCGAGGAATTTAGCTATGGTTGGTTAGTTGCTAAGTAGTTGCAGCTTCGGTGGCTGGCGGGTAGTAACTCACTTACATATTAAATCTAATAAACATATATACACAATTTAAAAACTAAAAGACTCATTATATATTTATGTTGAAACTTATATGTATAAAATATTACATCATCTCCCGTGTCACGTGACGTTACATGACCGCCGTGGAAGCCACAGTCACGTGATGCAAGTCTGTTCCATTTAACTATTTTCCTTGGCCAAGGAAGGACAGTGTCCTTGTAAGCCAGGTGCCTTGATATTGAGAAATACCCTGTATGTCATATCCTGTCTAGCCCTATAGGGAGCCTAAGTCACTTCCGCACCATGGGTCCCCAGAAGAACAAAAAAATGTATGCAAGTTAATGGGGCTAAAAACGCCATTTTCTAATTCCGCTTGTTTTGTGCCATGGATTTCACACATGATGTTCGTGAATTTTAAAGACATATTTTGATACCAAGAACGTGCTCATTTTCAAACAGGGGAAAAACGCCAATTTAAGTTTTGTGTGAAAATAAGTCCAGGACTAAAAATGCGTTTCAGGAAAGTGACGTCATCGAACCAGACACAGAGGAAACTGAGGGAAAAGAGCTGTAAGTTCAGCAAACTCCCCATAGGGGGAAAGAACCACAATAAATCTGGCCATGTTTGAAGTGGCAGCTACTTTGGGGAGAGGAGATTATGTGGTGATGTCCTATATGCGACGTGCCAATTTCTAGTTTGTAGTCATGCTAATTACGAACTTTTACAAGCTGATAAATCTGAAAGTAAGTGACTGGCGTACACCCATAATTACTTTTCATTTAAATTGCAGTACAACATACTGTATGTGTGATCCAGGACGTAAGGCAAAGCAGATTAGAAAATATCGTTTTTAGCCCCGTTGACTTGCATTCATTTTTTTCGTTCTTCCCATGATGCGTAAGTGACTTAGGCTCCCTATGTTAGCTGTGGAAATTGACGCATTCCAGAAGCGGCTCACGGCAAAAATAGAACTCGATCCTATCTTTAGCGGCGCGGCGTGCCGCTTCTGAGACGCACCTGGAAATTGCCACGTCGCTGATGGTTTGAAACACTCCATAGACTATAATGGATTCGATTTGAGGCACTGGCGTTCAGCGCCGCTGATGCTTTCAGTGTGAAACCAGGGTAAGTAATCCCTGTGAGGAAAATGTTTATTCCCTTTAAAATAAGTTTGATGTGATAGAAGATGCAACTGAAGTTTATAATTTTCACCCTTTACAACGTGTTTAGTGTATCCAAATCTTTGTAATGACTTCATTCAGATTCACAAGGGACTGAACAGATTTATAACATTTGCTCTAACGTACCAGTGGCCGGCCCAGGAGCTCTGAGCGGGCTCGTGAAGCAGAGTCCTTCTTCATGTATTCCACAAACCCATATCCCTTGGAGTGTCCGCTTAGCTCGCTGTACACCAGGAAGCAGCGCTCGATGTTTCCGTAAAGCCGCACCAGCTCCTCAAACTGCTGCGCAGTGAAGGTGTGGGGGAGGTTGGTGAGGCAAAGCAGGGAATCGGTGGGCTGCAGGGTGACGTTTATCAAGCGTCCTCGGACAGTGCTGTGGTGGAGGGAGCGGATGGCATCCTGAGCCTGGTCCCCGTTCAGCAAAGTCACAAAGGCTGGAGGAGGGGACATTACGGAGACAGCGACAAGGAGACAGGAGCCAACACAATAAAAAGATGCACAGACACAAGTGGGAACAAAGATAAACACATTAAAAGCATTTGCAAACAAGCAGAATGTAACACGAAGGATGCAGGATGCAGTTTTAGAACATGCTCAGAAGCATGTGGAAAAACAAAACCAAGCCAAATGTGGCAAAAAGGAAAAGAAAATTGGGAAAAAAAGCCAACAACAAACACAAACATACAGTAATAACAGAGATACACAGAGAGAAAGACAACACATTAGCTAGAGAGCCAGTAGGGAACTAGTATGTGGGGGAATCCACTGTGACAAACACATAAACACCTCACTGTATCTAAAAAGCAGTCATAAATATGAGCAAACTGATGACAGTAAGGAACACAAAAATACAGATAGTATTTAAAAAAACACTTCATTTCATTGTAAAACTTTCAGCGTGTAACATGAAGCTAATTTGAGTAAAACCATGTAAAATTGGGTGTTTTAAATTAGCAATTCATTGTAACCAGCATGCACCTTCACATTAAACCACAATGAAAGGGACAGAAACAGCCACTTGTTTAATGGTAACCAGTTACAGTTTGACTGGTTTTACAGCCGTTGAGGTTGTGAAAAGTTGGTTGTAAATGACTGTTTGTGCTACTCCACCGCAAAACTGGATGCGTTTAGAATGTAATGCGAGCTTTTTTGGTGCCGTATATTCCAATTAATCAGCCAAGCTGATTACAATTTATTGCTGCCGGTAAAAATGTCCATCCTGACTTCAGACAGAGCAGCAGAGAGATTGTCCTCAGTATTTTCACACAGCTCGAGCTGCTCTCATAATTATGAAGTTTCCAAGGATCCATTTCTCGCTTTTCCATTATGCCCCCACCACACATCAGAGGGAAAGTGAAAGCCTGACAATGTGGAGGATTATTTAGGTATCACTTATAACTCTTGTCTTCCATTACTGGTAGAAAAAAGAAGAAGCCACACTTCGCTGCTGCTGAAAGAGAAGAGGCTTCAGATTCATGCATTACATGTAATAAAGCTCCATTTGTGCCACTGAAAACACTTCTGATTTCTCATGCACTGAACAGATGTGTGTTCGGAGTGTGTGATAGAAGGATTTTGTCAACTTCTTTCTGCATTAAAAGCAGTTGACAGATAATTAGGGGGCAGCAGAGATTTACCAGTTAACTGTGAAGGTTATTATTTGGCCACATGCAGGATTTCTCTCACTCTTTATCTTATGGGTTGTTTGATTCTGGAAAAAAACTAAAGATTCTAAATGTGGACAAACACAAAGGTGAAGCTTTGAGATAATACTGTCAATATGAGCCAAAAAACACTTCCTAAAACCAAAACAAGTGATCAAAGGGCTATTCGGTCAACTTTAAACAGACCAGAGTTTGTTTTGCTACATTTAGGCAGATGTGACAGCTCATCTAAACTCTGTAGATGATGAAGTGTATGATAAGAACCGCAAAAAATGAAATAGGATAGAAAAGACGCAAGAAACGTAACAAAGATGTCTGGCTGATATTTACTATTTCTTCTACACTCTCCTAAAGGATTATTAGAAACACCATACTAATACGGTGTTTGACCCCCTTTCGCCTTCAGAACTGCCTTAATTCTACGTGGCGTTGATTCAACAAGGTGCTGAAAGCATTATTTAGAAATGTTGGCCCATATTGATAGGATAGCATCTTGCAGTTGATGGAGATTTGTGGGATGCACATCCAGGGCACGAAGCTCCCGTTCCACCACATCCCAAAGATGCTCTATCGGGTTGAGATCTGGTGACTGTGGGGGCCGTTGTAGTACAGTGAACTCATTGTCATGCTCAAGAAACCAACTTGAAATGATTGGAGCTTTATGACACGGTGCTTTATCCTGCTGGAAGCAGCCATCAGAGGATGGGTACATGGTGGTCATGATGGGATGGACATGGTCAGAAACAATGCTCAGGTCACCCGTGGCATTTAAATGATGCCCAACTGGCACTACGGGGCCTAAAGTGTACCAAGAAAACATCCCCCATACCATTATACCACCACCAGCAGCAGCCTGCACAGTGGTAACAAGGCATGATGGATCCATGCTCTCATTCTGTTTACGCCAAATTCTGATTCTACCATTTGAATGTCTCAACAGAAATCCAGACTCATCATACGAGGCAACATTTGTCCAGTCTTCAACTGTCCAACTTTGGTGAGCTGGTGCAAATTGTAGCCTCTTTCTCCTATTTGTAGTGGAGATGAGTGGAACCCGGTGGGGTGTTCTGCTGTTGTAGCCCATCCACCTCAAGGTTGTGTGCGTTGTGGCTTCACAAATACTTTGCTGCATTCCTCGGTTGTAACGAGTTATTTCAGTCAGTTACTCTTCCATCAGCTTGAATCAGCCGGTCCATTCTCCTCTGACCTCTAGCATCAGCAAGGCATTTTCGCTCACAGGACTGCCACATACTGGATGTTTTTCCCTTTTCACACCCTTCTTTGTAAACCCTAGAAATGGTTGTGCGTGCAAATCCCAGTAACTGAGTGGATTGTGAAATACTACGACCGACTCGTCTGGCACCAACAACCATTCCACGCTCAAAACAGCTTAAATCACCTTTCTTTCACATTCTGACATTCAGTTTGGAGTTCAGGAGATTGTCTTGACCAGGACCACACCCCTAAATGCACTGAAGCAACTGCCATGTGATTGGTTGATTAGATAATCACATTAAGGAGAAGTTGAACAAGTGTTCCTAATAATCCTTTAGGTGAGTGTATATCGGCATTGTCGGTGTGTATTTTTAGTAGAGCCAATATAAAGTAAGACATATATGGCCTAGACATCTAGAAAACTCATAGTAGTAGCAAATTTAGCCAGTGGCCTGGCTAATCGCAGAGCTGCGATGAAGCAAAACAACAACGGCGGCAGCTAAGGAACTGTGTTCTTCGAAGCGGCTTTGGTATCATCTTTGGACGACTGGGCTTTTCTTTGGGCCGTGAACAGATGGAGAACCTTCACACCAACGAAGAGAGGTTTTTCTTTACCCACAAGAACCCGGAAGGAAAGCAATCGACTAAATCAGGAGTTTCAGTTTCAAACAACATATAAATTATTGAAGGGTCAGTAAGTCAGTGTTTATTGGGGGGGAGCTTTCTATGGTAAGTTTGGTTTTGTTTTTTGTTGACATGTTTTCAAAATTTGTTTAGAACTTTGTTTTTTTTTCTTTGAATTACCTTTTTTGATTCATTATTAAAGAGGTAAAATAACCTTCATGGCCTTTCAGACACAGTAAAAGTTAACTAAACCAAATAGATGGTGGAAATTGTTTTGGGGCCTTCCCTGCTCAATCGACCCAAGTCCCGTGGAATAATCTGGTGTGAAGACACTGTAAGACACAACTTAGATCATTAGTTACATCAAGAATTTTAACTAAATGCCTCAAGTCTCACCTCTCAAGAGCAGCCCTACTGCAAGTTTCGGAAAATGTAAGCTTGAATCAGTGGAAAAACAAGGATGCAAATGTGTTCTTTTCATCACCCAAAGTAGCCAATGTACCTTTCAGACTTACAGGTCGTTTGAAAGCCTCACTCCTCAATTTGAATAAATCTACAATAATGTGCACACGTTTTAAGACACCAAGTTTGTTTTGCACCGTGCCATTTCAAGTATTTGACTTGTCCTGAGTTTGTTTTGCAGCCTGACAACATAAAATGCACAACAAGAACTATACAGAACAAAGAATTAAACTCCTGGAAGAGATGGCAAAAGAACAAATTAAACCTATTGGTGCGATCAGCCATTTGTTACATGTTTGTAAGCCTCACTCCTCATGGGCTGCATAGTGGCTCAGTTGTTAGCACTGTTGCCTCGCAGCAAGAAGGTTGCAGGTTCGAAACTCGGCTGCGGACTTTCTGCGTGGAGATGCGTGTTCTCCCCATGCATGCGTGGGTTTCCTCCGGGTACTCCGGTTTCCCCCACAGATCACAACATGCCCTATAGGTTATAAATTGTAAGTCGCTTTGGATAAAAGCGTCTTCCGAATAAATAAACATAAACATAAACATGTTCTCGATGTTGCATGAGTGTTTAATGACTGGCTGATGATTTAGAGGATTTTAATAGGAAGTTATTTTTATATTTCTTATATTTTAAAGCTTGTGTTCTGTTGAGGTGAAGGTGTATCCTAAAACAAACTCAAAAGCAGCACCAGCACTTATTTGATCTCATTTGGTGTTTTTGTTTATGAACACGACTATTAAATTGCTAAATCATTCACTTAAACAAATAAGTTCACTCTTACCGTCGGCTCTTTGTACAGTCTTGTTTTCAAGTACAAAAAAAAAACCTATTCATATTCAACAACTAAACACTCAAAACACAGAGGAGATCAGGAGTTTATAAAAACATCCATCAGATGAGATGAAGGACGATCTCAGAGACCTGCTCCTGACCGCCACTTTCATCTAACATCAAAGCAGCAGCAGCTATCAGAGTACAAGCTTGTGCATTGCAAATGGCCTGCAGAGAGAACAGTGCATGTATTGTCTGGGTAAAAAACAACAGCAACAATGATGCCTAATTTTAAATGTGACAAGGCTAATTACATGGAAGCTGAAGTCACGGTTGAAAATATTAGTGATGAAAATGTTGAAATAATTACATTTGTAGATCTAATCATTTGGTTTATTTTAGAGGAGTCAGTAACTTACTGCATTGCAACTGTTGCTAAAATGTTGGAGACAAAAATGGGAAAAATGCACAAATTTGAACTTGGAATCACACTAAATTCAGTAAAAATTTAAAACACAATTATTGCTGGAGAAAAATTTAATCTTTACATCATTTAAAGTTCTCCAGTGTTTGTAGCTGCAGTACGTGAACTTGTGCTATGGAGCTTAGCATTTGATTACGTCAAGTGATGATGTCAATGTGAACAAGCTGCACAGTCTAGACAAAGTTTACTCTTTAAAATTTCAATTTGTTTGCAATGTGGTTGCAATCTAAGGTTGGGAGATATATACAATTTTTTCTAAGCGATGTTTGTTGGTCCAAAAATGGTGTCATTGTCACACAGGTGAGGATCAGACGTTTGGTGTGCCTGACACACCCTGCATGCAGAAGTGGACTGGCCCATCTGGCATTCTGGCCTCCTGGTACCCAGCTGTTACCAATTACAGAAATCACTTGGCAGCTGTTAAAAGCTGCTCCCAGCCACCAGTTCAGTGAGAAAGTCCAGGGTAGTGTAGACTCTTCGGAGTACATACTATTCTCCTCGGTTGCTTTCTTGGTAAAAACTCGTATTGCTCACGCTCGTCTTCGGTTTACACTCTTTTGGTATTTCAATTTGGATATAGGATTTGACCATTTGGCTTGTTGACTTTGGACCGTTTTGTGGACTTTGACTTTGGATCTCCCCCGCTCTTTTTATCCTCGGTTTATTCCCTACCCCTTTTGGGTTGGTGTTTTCCGTTCTCCCCTTCGTTTTGTAGATAAGCTCCTTTTGTTTTTTGTACATTATGATTCCTTTTAATGTTGTAAATATTCATTTTGTAATAAACTTCTTGTTTTTTTTTTGTGACACAGCACGTTATTATTTAATCCACACACCACTTTCATTACTCCCCTCCTCATCTCTCCTAGAGAGCCGGGGACGTTATATATATATATATATATATATACTTCCGTTTTATTAATTTAACTGACTTATTTATTTAGGAGCAGCAGGAGCTCAGGAGGTAGAGCGGGTAGTCCAGCAACTGAAAGGTTGCAGGTTCGATCCTGATTCCGACCAGAGAATGCTGCTGCTGTGTCCTTGGGCAAGACACTTAACCCACCATGCCTGCTGGTGGTGGTTGGGGGGACGGGTGGCACCAGTGTTCAGCAGCCTCGCCTCTGTCTGTGTGCCCCAGGGCAGCTGTGGCTACATTGTAGCTCATCCCCACCAGCGTGTGAATGTGTGTTTGAATGGGTGATTGACTGATTGTGTTGTAAGGCACTTTCAGGGGTTGTAGAACCCTAAGAAAGCGCTATGTAAATACAGACCATTAATTGGTTACTACTTTGAAAAGTTGCATGTCCATTTATGGACAAAAAGCAAATAAGCACAAACTAGGGAAACAAGACATTGTTTAGTAATGCAACATAATTAATGTTTTTTAGACTAAACTAAAATGACCTTAATGTGGCCGTAAAGAGCTCAGCGTGGATCCTTACCCGAGTATCTGAGGATGTTCTTGACTGACTCCTGGGATCAAACCTGTCAATACCTCTACTGGACACCCCTGCTGAAAAGAAGAGACTTTCTAAAAAGTGCAATTTCTGAAGCAAATCGTCTCAAAAGCCAAGAAATCAAAGTACACCACGAATGCTCCAGACGCGCTTAATGTGCCTCAAATAAAACCTCGTCACCTTCTGCCTGTCAGTATTTCTTTCTGCTCGTCTCTACAACATGAGTCAACACTTGAGGGATGCAGAATCCTCCTCTCATCTTTAGGTCTGTTTGTCTTTTAACACACTGGCCCTCCTACACACTCCCCTCATCATTATAAGCCACTTGCTTCGTTTTCTTCCCGTCTCTCACGGGTTTACTCCATCTCTCCCCACACAGTCCTCCAGATGACAGCCACCATAAGAGCAGAGACTTTAAGTGTTTGAACGGACTCAAACTACTATGAATATATTATTGGGGAAAAATACTGCTTTTCGTTAATGCCTAGTCCAGTTTCTGCTCATTTAAACACCATCTTTTTAAAAACTCTTAAATTTAAAATACAAAATGTATTTTAAGATGCAAATCAGACGTCTAGAAATAAAACATTTTCAGCAACTTTTTCACAAATGAATGATTTAGGAAGCAACATTTGCTTAACACAAGGGATGCACCAAAATTTTGGCCACCAAAAATTTCGGCCAAAAATGACCCAGAAGTGCATTTTCGGCCGAGACACCTAAATTGCTGAAACACCACAGCCGTGTTCAGCTGTATGACTTCCACACTGGGTACAGCTCACAAATCATGTTCTCACACTACGACCCAATGCTCATGTGTAACCTAACCGCTTACACTGTACGTGTGCTAGCAACGGGTCGGACCTAAAAAAAATGCTAAAAACTGTCATTTTTACGCAACACATCGGACCTTCAAATCCGGAAACCCGCTGACGGTTGTTCATGCCTGTTGTCTTTAAGGCTTGCCGTAGTTGTGGGGGGGGGGACATGCAGGGGTTATGGGGTTGGATAAGCAATAAGCAGTGTGAGGATTCAGTTTGAATTTCAATCAGTTCATTTATGTCGTCACAAGGAACGTCACAAACTAAACAAGGCAACTGGTAAAAGTTTTGTATGAAAGGAAACCCAGCAGATAGCTTAGAGACACTGATCTGTTTTTATTTGATATAAGCACACAATGCAATGGATACATTCACACGAGAATGAGAGATTCCTCAACAGAACCAAACCTGCTTTCTAGACAATAATTCCCATTTGGTGTGGAGAAAAGTGTACAAAGAAAGAGAGATTATGGGAATGGCTGGGAAGACGCGTTGGTGCATGAGCTGTGTGAGCGGTTCTGATACATTTGGGTCATGTCATTGCTTCAAATGTGTGATACCCTCAAGAGCAGAGGTGCCCAATCCCGGTCCTGGAGGGCCGGTATGCAGCAGGTTTTGTGGTTTTCTGCTCCAAAAGACTTGATTCGGTGGTTGAAACACCTGTGCAGCAGCTCATCAGGCTCTGCAGAAGCCTGTTAATTAGCTGCTGATTGAAATCAGGTGTGTGGAAGCAGAGTTCAAACTAAAACATGAAGGATATTCAATTCAATTCAAAGATACTTTATTAATCCCAGAGGGAAATTAAGAGTTTCAGTACACACAATTCTGAGACCTACATAGGCGTAGACACATGACAAGAATTGGTGACTGTGGTCATTCGCAACCCAAGTCGCGCTACCTTAATAGAGATCAGAGGGTTTACATGAGGATTGAGTCAGGTGGAGGGTAGAGGACCCTCCAAACATCAGTGCATGCAGCCGCGATAAGCAGCCCTCGTCGCCTCCGTCTGAACGGGGGTGGGGGGGTGGGGTGGGTGGGGTGGGGGGGGGGTCGGGTTTAGGGAGCACAGTGACTCCTGGAACGATTCAACGGCCTTCAACGGTTGCTGTCCCGCCCAGGCTGGGATAGGGAGAGAGAGTTGCCATGGCGACGGCAGCATTCCAAATTTCTTCTGAGGGGGAGTTATCGCTTCAGCCTCACAGGCTCAAGGGCACCAGATTCAGACAAGAACTTGTTTTGGGGCCAGACAGAGATAATTTCCCTCCAGGACCAGGACTGGGCACCCCTGCTCAAGAGGGACAAGCAAAATATCAAACATTTTTGATTATCCTGCAACCGCACGATTGCAGATGGCGAGCTAGTGGTGAGGTGTTAATTGCTTCTACGTGCATTCTACACGAGGCACGACACAAACCTCAAGCTCGTTGCACAAGGGAAAATCGGCTCCAATTGGGCTGAAAATCACAGTGTATGCATGGCTTTAGCCATTACTGAGGTCATTGTTTGTATTGGTATTGGCTTTTGTGATTTCAAGGACTGAATAAAACAAAAGGTTTTTTAGTCTGAGGTTGGATAACTTGTAACAAAGCGATGACCAAATTCTTTTTTGGGTGCAACTCTACTAACAAATAACGACTTTTAAAAACAATACACACTCTCTCTACATTTTGGGATTTTCAAATAAATCTGCAAAACTGTTGATGAATTTTATCGCATTTCATTATGTAAACATCTGAAATGAATTAGTAGGTAATTCATTTGAGTTGTGAATAGAATTCACTTAATTAGTAGGTAATTTCTATTCACTAAATTTGAAATTCTTGTCAAGAACAAGAATCATTGGCATACCTGTTTTCTTCAGTGCTACTGCATTAGAATTAGCTTCTTTTTTGTATATATTACTTTTTGGATCTCCTAGGGGACATATTTTTTTCTCTGCTTTTGACCCATTCTTACATTGGTAAGGAGCAGTGGGCTGCAATTTGTATCCTGCCTGGGGGGCAACTATGGGGCTCAGTGTCTTGCCCAAGGATGCTTGGCATGTGGCTTGCCAGGACTTGAGTCTGATTGCAAGACCAAATCTGGAAATAACACAAATACTGTCATTTGTGGGACTGAGTATTGATGCATTTGGAATACGAGTCTGATCATATTCAAATATTTAATATCACATTTGAATTTGTGGAAATATTAATGTTTATCTCTATCCAACCAAAGTCTGTTCTCTCTAATTTATATTTAGAGTTTTAATCTGAAGGGTAAATTTCCTGGGACTGGTAGATCGGGGTTCTAAACCAGTCGGGTCACACTAAAGACTTAAAAAATAGGACCAAATGTCTCCCTGCTTGACACTCGGCTTTAAGGGGTTGGATTGAGGGGTTAAAACTAAGGTTGGGCATCGAGCATCGTTTGGAACCGGGACCAACTGTTAGTTTTTCCCGGAATCGTTCAAAGTTTTTTATTTCGATTCCTTGTATGCCGACCGGAAAAGAAATCCGCTGCTGATCTCCAGGAAAAATAAATGTGATCTGCAAATTCTGACCAACTCTTTTCAGAGCTGATCACACCAGCTGTCTGTGTGCAGCACAGAGTACCCCTCGCGAAAAATGTGGAGTCGTTTACGAAATCCCATGCAAACTCTGCAAGAAAGCATACATAGGAGAAATCGGACGCCAACTCAACACACGAACAATAGAACATAGAAAGGAGTGCGAGAAAGAAACAAGCCAAAGACACACAAGAGCAGCAAAAGAAGAAGCAGAAAGTACAATAAAGAAGTCAGCCGTAACAGATCACTGCACAAGAGAAAACCATATAATGGACTGGGACAACACAAGGATCATAAACACCGAACAACATAAATACAAAAGATGGATAACAGAAGCTATAGAGATAAGGAGACGTGGATGTGGGACCAAGAACAGAGACGATGGGGTTTACTCATTGGATCGTGCATGGGACTGCATCATCGGAACATGTTACTGTTCATAGAATTAAAATTCATGTCAAAGTTAAGATTATTTAATCAAGTAGGGCCCGTGGTTAGCTAGCTCATGTAAAGCATGTCATGTCTTGAAAGAATCCGAATCTGGAATCGATAGGAACAGGAATCGAAACGAGGAATTGGAATTGGAATCGGAATCGTTCAAAATCAAACGATGCCCAACCCTAGTAAAAACACCAAATAGTTCCCGAGCGCAGCCACTGCTGCAGCTCACCACTCCCCACGCGAATGGGTCAAATGCAGAGATGAAAACAAAAATGCTCAATAGCAAGGATACATAAAAAGCAGCTTTTCCAAGTGTTACAACAGAAAAACACCATTCGGCCATTTTTTTATGGTAGTATTTTAATTCAAACATGAAGTTTTTATTTTTTTTTCCCAGCTGTAACAGCAGAATTTAAATTGCATATGAGGCTGGAGGAAAAGTGTTTGATTTACAGATGGGTAAGAAGGTAGAGAAATGGAGGGATGGATGAAATGCATCAGAGGCGGCGCTGAGTGGATCCAACATGCTGCCTCTTTTCAACCAGCCGCCCACTCTTCCACCCACAGATACATTGTTCATTCAGCTGCTCTGCTACTCTTTGGATCATTTTGGCTCTAGAAATGGATGCATCCTTCATCATTTACAATTTGTTGTATACATTAAAAAATACACTCAAATTTTAGAGAGAAAGGAACAACGTCAAGTGCTGTTCTATTTGTTTAAGTCTGAGTTTGAGTCAAAAAGATGCATAGTCACATTCTGCAGTTTAAAAAGATCCTCAAACAGCTGCGATAACGAGCTGAGGTCCATCCTCTCCTGCTGGCCACTCATCAATCCACAAATATTGATTCATCCTGAGTTTTATTCCATCTCTTGTATTTTTCTGTTCTCTCTTGTTCCAATCATTAGTCATTTCGAATTAAGCTCTTCATGCATCTATTTGTCCAAATGTTTTCTCCGCTTGTTTCCTTGTTTAGTGCTTATGCTTTATATATTTTTGATTTTGATTGGTTATTTCAGTTTCACATTAACAGAACTTGTCAAGCAAATATTTAGATATATTTTTAAATATGGCGTTCTTGCCTTCAATTGGGATATTTTTGCTCTTATTTTTTATCCATCCATCCATTTTCTTAACCCGCTTTGCCACGCAGGCTCGTGGGGCGTTTATCTCCAGCTGCCTTCAGGCAAACAGGCTGGGTGCACCCTGGACATATTGCCAGTCCATGGCAGGGCACTTATTTTTATCATGATTCCAGAAAGGGCTGCAGGATTACATGAACTATAATAACAAAAACGCTGAAACATGTAAGCCGAAACTGCACTGAGACGTAAAACTGGAAAACTCACCGTGCTCTAATTTGTATTAAACACAGACCTTTTATAAGTTTAAATACGTCTGTAACTCAAGGTCAAATATGTTCAAGCTAAATAATGTGGAATTTTTTTAAAGAGCTATTCAAACACAACTTGTGAATGATCTCATCATTCCAAGAGGGTTAGGTCTCTTAATTTTAAATTGAAACCAATTAAAAGGTCAATAATATGGAGAATGAGGTTTTTATAGCAAATACAATTTGAAAACTCCTCTAGCAACTGCAGGATTGTAAATGCTTAAAGCTTATTTTGTCTATCAGGAAGACCATAATGAAACAAACAGGAACTTATGAATATTCACATACATCCTAATAATACCTCAGGGAGGCATCACAGAGTGCACTTCCTCTTTTGATGGCGCCTGTAAAGTCTGTGTGTGTGTGTGTGTGTGTGTGTGTGTGTGTGTGTGTGTGTGTGTGTGTGTGTGTGTGTGTGTGTGTGTGTGTGTGTGTGTGTGTGTGTGTGTGTGTGTGCGTGCAGCCAGCTGCTTATTATGAGCCCATCTTATCTCTCATGTGCATTTGTGTGCTTCATAAGGAGCAGCAACAGCAAGGCTGGGAGTCGTGATAACACTGTAACCTGAATATCAGACCTCAGCAGCGTGCAGGGTGTGGCACGCAGCTGAACTGTGTGATTTATACACAAAGTAAGTAGCAAAAGAGCAGTTTCATGGGTGTCTTCATCGGCGCACATGCTCTGGTGTGAGCTACAGATAAAATAAACCACAACAACCATCTGCGAATTTGCTTCATATTTGAGAGACCAACACATTTTTAATCCTTAACTTTTGAATTGTCACATTATTCTAGCAGATGAAGAAGCTAAAGAAGCATCTGCACCTTGGGAAGATAAAAGAATCATCTAAAAGTTGGATCATCGACTCATCATAACACACATGAACTACGAAAAAACTTCAGTTCGGGTTCTTGTCAGGTTGTTGACGTTTACAAGTGGTGTACATCAAGAATTGGTTGCATGCATTACAGGCTGATGTCTGTCAGAGCAGCACAAACAGACTTTCAGTTTGAATCAACCTGTAGACATTCTGCACTTAAAACAACAAAGCAGCAAAGATTTCTTTCTTCAGATTGATTTAGTCAGAACAAGATGCAACCACGACTTGTCCTTTGTTTTCGTGTAGATTCAAATGGAATGTTTGATGTGTGGAGTGCCTGGAGATGACTTGTGCTATTGTGTTTGTGTTATTGACTTGAATCACTATGTCTCATGGACGTAATTTTGGGGGGGGACAGGGGGGACATGTCCCCCCCACTTTTTCCAAAGTCAGGTTTTGAGCCCTACACTTTTTACCATCCAAAAACAATATTACGCTATTTTAAATTGACACTGGTTGAGCTCTAGGACCAAGCGGAAAACAACCGTTTGTGTTGAAGCCTGTTTCCCATTAGAGCATACTGTAGAGACCCCCCCCCCCCCCGTGTCCCCCCCACTTCTAAAGTGAAAATTACGTCCATGCTATGTCTACATGATGTTTGACAAGCTACTTCTAACAGTCTAGATGCCAACAGTGATAAAATGATTTTAAGTTCAAAAGTGAGTCATCGGACTCGTCTCTGACCGCGATGAGTCTGCCTACAGACTGGAGGTGAAACAGCTGGTGTCCTGGTTCAGCCACAACAACCTGGTGCTAAACACCCAGAAGACAGAAGAGGTTGTTCTATACTTTAGGAAGCACACAGTACCTACACTGACTTTAATCTCTAATTACCGATTGCCTATGTTATTATAATTTCATTGTGTTTATTTCTTAATTCTAATTTTGCCTTTCATTTATTTTTTCCTGCACCAAGTACCACAGCAATTTCCTAATGTTGTGATTCTCGCACACATGGCAATAAGACCTTCTGATTCTGATTCTAAAACCATTTGTTTGGGCCTCCATTTAAAAATAAGGCCGGAGAAGCTTCGGTTGTACCACCGGTCAAGGATTTATGCAAAGCAAGGCTGATTTTGAACCGGAGGCCTCAAAAGGCTCAAAGCCTTTGTTTACGCCCCGTGACATAAAAGCAACAAGTGTGACTATGTGACAAAGCCGGTTTCCAGCCGGATCATTTTAGATTGTTTTAGACACACAAGCCTGATCACTGCTGTGTGCTCACGGTGGAAAGTAAATGTTTTAACTTGTTGAAAATACCTAACTTTACGTTGTTATGATGGCTTTACTGTGAGTTGGTGATTTGTGCAGCTAAATGCCTCATGTTATATATACCATTGAATAAATCGCTGGTTCCATGAACAAATCTGCATTTAGTCATTTGTTAAAGTGTTAATGATTAAACATGAATTATTCTGATGCTGATGCATATTTAATGTTTTAAGTAATCAGAGATAATTGTATTCTCGGCCACTTCTACTGTGTTGAAGCTGCAATGGCTAATCTACAAAACAAGCCAGAACTCTCACCACTCCCGTCGGTTGGCATCCACGGTCTTAACATGCATTGGCGGACGAAACGAGAAGCTTGGGTTGTCAAATGTAGCTTACCAAAAAGTGTTCTGGCTTACCCCTATCTCTATCGGTTGTTTTAATAGGAAGTTTAAACAACTATAAGCAAATTAATCATTAAAAATAACTCTTTAAGTAATTACTAAGCACAACAAAATTAGGTTTGCCACAGGTTTATACCTCTCGATTGATTTTGTTGAAGCTAAGATGATGTATGTAATAACTGTGTTGTTATTAACCGTTGATATTTATGACGCTGTTGATTTCTTGTAATGAGTAACTGGGTAGGCTTAAATAAGCGTAACTTCAGCCTTTACCATTTCAGTCATAAATTATATCTAAAGAAACTCTTATTTACGTGAGGAAGTTGGAATTGTGTTAATGATTATTATGATCATTATTAGATAGTTATTTTCTTTTTCATGTGTCTTATATGCATTGTTATGACTGGATAAAATAAATTAATTAAATAAAAAAACACTACTTGCTAAAGTTGTGTATTTTAAAGAAAAGTGCAGGATTTGCAAAAAATGTGGATTAATTTAGACACTTTTCAAAGCTTTCCTTTTCAAAAAGCAACACATGGATAAGGTGTACAGCTAGGATGATGTACAATAAACTCCATTTGAAAACGATCAGATAATGATGCTGGGAACTGGCAACAGAAGAAAACCATTGTATGAAAACTATTATCTTCTTTAGCTGTCAAACTTAAAGACAGAGGAGTGAGCACACAGGCAGCTAAGCATATCACACGTATAATAAAAGTATCAATAAAACTAAATGTGTTGTATGATCAAAGATGACAGCTGCATCACATCTGCAAGGCCTGAGCTGATTTACATGTGGTGATTCACGGCTAAACACAGGGACAGATGATGACAGAGAGGAGCAGGACAGAAGAGGAGGAGGAGGAGAGGAGGAAGAAGAAGGGAGAGCTGTGACGAGCTGCTGTCCAGGGAAGCAATTAGACGGACTCGACTGCTGTCACTAAAGATGGGAGGATGGAGAACAAAAGGTGAAAATCTGAAACAGAGATAGGCTGACTCTTAGGATGTTACCATAGCTGGAGCATCATGCTAGCCTAATGACTGAGGTGGAGACCGCAAACCAACACATTCATCAAAACTCTATTTTTCTATTATAAGTTAAAGTTAAAGTCCCATTAGTTCTCACACACACAGGTGTGTGTGCGAAATTTGTTCTCCGCATTTGACCCATCCCCTGGGGGAGCGGTGAGCTGCAGACACAGCCGCGCTCGGGAACCATTTGGTGGTTTAACCCCGCAATCCAACCCCTTAATGCTGAATGTCAAGCAGGGAGGCATTGGGTCCCATTTTTTCAAAGTCTTTGGTATGACCCGACCAGGAATCGAACCCTGATCTCCCAGTCTCAGGGCGGACACTCTACCACTAGACCACTGAGAAAGGTCACCACACAGATAAAAGCCAAGAGACAACTCAACTCTACTTGTTTGAATCAAAATAATTATGAATTTTGGCATCAGACTTTCCACCCATTCGTGTGAAAGCGAGTTGAAAATAAAGACTTAGTTTACATGATTTCTATAAATGCCACTGCAAGTACAGAATTACCAGAAGACACAGATAAGGGCTAAATACATTTATCCAGTCATCTGCTGTGGTTTAGGAGACTTCTCTGAACCTCGGACAAACCAAGTCAAGCACTTCACACTTCACTGTGAACTGTTTCATACTTAATACCTGTATATCTCAAAGATGTATTTGAATGCTGAGTATCTTTTCAACGACAGAATACAGCAAAAAGACAGTGAAGATTTCCATTTATTAAAAAACTCAATCAGGAAATCTGGGAATTCTCCCTTCAGGCTGGGAGTGGGTCTTTGCCTTGAGCTTGGAGTACAGTAATGGTAGGATTAACGGAAAGGTGGAACAACAGATCTGTGCTTCATCAGCAGTACGAGGTCCAATCCCCCTCCTTAAGAGGAATCAGTTACGACGGTAAGGAAATCTGATTAGGTTGCCTTCTGCCTTTAGCCCGGTTCAGGTTGTGTGTTTTTCACCTTTCATCGTGAAGAAAAACGGTGCGCACGACCGTAATTTGCAGGTCGGTGGCCGTTCAGTGTGACTAGCCCACTGACAGCATATTGAGGACGCCCACGACCAAATCCAGCCTCCGACATGCCTCACGCCATGTCAGCAATTCTACACGCAACTGTGGCTCAGGGGTTAGTTTGCCCTGTAATCCCTGGGTTGAAGGTGCAACGCCAGGTTAAATCAGACTGTCGCAGTCGTAATGTCCTTGGGAAAGACACCTCACCCTCCCTGGCTGCTGGTGGTGGTCGAAGGGACCTGTGGCACCGGTTTATGGCAGCTTTGCCTCTGTCAGGGTGTCCCAGGGCAGCTGTAACTATGATGTAGCTCATCACCATCAATGCGTGTGAGTGGATGAATGATTCACTCTAGTGTAACACACTTTGTAGTCCTTTGAGTCAGCAAGGCACTACAACTCTGGTCTGCAGTTGACCAATAAAGATACACCCAGAGAGTGAAGCAAAAAACTAGTAATGAGAGTTCACAGTGACAGTATCAAGGCTAGCATCAACATCAACCACGGTGGAGGCTACATCCAAGAACATCTGGATCACTCTTTTTTTGGAGTTTGGTTTGGAATTTAATAACACAAGTGTTTGCGCTTGTGCTTTTTCTCCTTTCATTGTTGTCGTCTTGGGTGTCTGTTGACCTTCAGTGATGTATGCTTTTTGGCGAGTATGACCATGAAATTGGCACATCCTTTTAAACTCTGGAGGGAGATGTCTTGCAGTTTGACTCACAGAAATCTTGGGCCATGTAGTGTGCCACCTCTCTAGAGTCCACACAGTTTGCAACGGCTGAAAATTGCAGAGTGTGAACTGGGTTTTAGACGTTCTCTTGTCACGTCCCACAGATAGGAGCCACCAGGGCAGAGCCAGAACTCTCTGGAGGGATTGTATATCCTTTCTGGCCTGGGAATACCTTGGGATTTTCCAGGAGGAGGTAGAGAGTGGTCGGTTTTCTTTCTACCTGTCCACCCTGTTGCCAGAGACGGATGCAGTCTGCAATGCCATCAAGTCTATAAAGTTAACTATGCAACAGGAGGAGTATCTCAGATCTGTCCTGTTCCAGATGAAATCTGCTCTTGCATAGTTAATGCAGTCAGTTTCACCACTTAATCAGCCCTTACATTTATAACTGGACAGCCTTAAACCATGTTAATAACTGCTTAAGTAAGCCTAATTTACTTGGATTCTATGAAACTGTTGTTCTGTATGTAATAGGCTTGAAATTCTTGCCAAAGCCCTGGAATCAAAGACCTTTTTTATTCAAATCTTCACATTGCTGCTTCAAAATGAAACACACTGAAACATAAAGCAGAAAAACAACCTAGCAAATGCCCAACAAAATGGTCTTTATCTGTTTGTAGAGTGGTTGAGAAGAATACTGGATGTTAATCAATGTAAACACCAACAGATGAGAACGAGAGAAATTCAACGCCAGACCAAAAGGGCTAATAAAGTTCCACCTGGCAGGTCTGTAATGAAAAAAGTACAAATGATTGATGGAGCAAATAGACGGGCGTCTATGCTCATCTCTGTCTGCATCACGTCCACATTCTCTCGTAAACACAATGGATGAGGCCAGTGAGCTTTCTGCCAGCATGCGCTGTCTTCATTATTGCACAGACAAGCAAGGAAAACACAAAGGCCTCCATTGAAAAGCAGGAATTCCCAGGATGACCCTCGCCATTGTATTCCCAGATCCCTGGTTCCGCTGCATGGCCGAGTTACCGCACATAGTTCTGGACTGGAGGCTTCATGTTGAATCGGCTGGCTCAGAGTGGACGGATGGGTGAGACGGATCGATGCAGATTCCCAACAGGCTGGCAGACAGTTTCAGTGTCGTTTTGGGGTCTCGTATGTAAATGTGTTGCATCTGTGTGCCTGTGGAGCTGCTCATCTGAAATGCTGACAGACAGGCTGAGATTGCCTCAGCAGCAGACACCTGATGCCAAACCCTAACAAGCCTCAACACTTAGTTTAGTTTTAAAAGTTTGCAAAAACTTATTTTTTACTTTAAAGTTTACAGTTGGAGCACTGGGGAAGATTTCTTCCATGCTGCATGTTTTTGGGGCTGGATTGTGATCTGAATCGTGACCATATATGAAAGTTGATTACAAGCGTGGGGACAAATATGTGCTAGAGTCCTCACAGATGAACGCAGACGTAAATCAGATAGAATCACAGAATAAGCTATAAAAAAAACCAGCCTATGAGCTGGATTTATCAAACTAGGGTATGAACTGTTTCAATAAATCCTATTTGTAACGATTTCATTCTTTTGAATTTATTCTTTAAAAAAAAAGGCCTTCGGCAAAAACACGGGGGCTTAGTATTAAAACTATTTTATCAGTACCTAATGGATCTTAACCAAACAAAATTATTTAAGAAGCTTATTGTAGAGGGCTTCATCTGCGCCAGTGGAGAAGAATCATGAAAGTAGAGGAGTCAAAAATGATAAAGGTAGTCTGATGTGGGATAAACATCCAAGGCCAGGACAGGCTTAGAAACTTCTAATTTAGCTACAATAAGCATAAATATAAAAAAACAGGCAGAGTTTAAGCAACCATGTGTTTTCTGTTGAAAATGAATGGGAGGAAACGGATTATTAGTGAGGAAACCAACCGCTACACACTGCAGGACTCGTTTAAACACATTAACACAGATGTGCACCAACATAAACACTCCCATCAGTATTACCTAATAAGTCAAACGATGTGGAACGGCTCAGTGAACAGATATGGTCATGTGTTGAAGGCCGAGCATGCCAACGCTGCTCACAAGTGTTTCAGCTCAAACACCTCCAAATAATCAGACAGAGATCCACTCAAGTCTGTTTCACCAAAGATTTAATTAAACAAGACAAACTGGCCATATGTGGGTAATGTTTAATGTAATCAGGAAGAATTGACACTGATGTCGTTAGCGTTTTAGTCCCAGAAGAAGCTGCCAGTGTTAAAGGGATAGTCGAGCAGCTGAGTGCTGATGCCGTTTAGGGATTAGCTTTAGCTGAATCTCTAACCTTTAAGGGAGATTTTACTGTTTTTTTTGGTTACACCACTTCCTGTAACCATCACATTCTGTGACTCTGTGGGGAGGAGTCTGAAGAAAGACGGTTGGAATTTTGAAATTGTAGCCTGCTTTAACGGCTTTTTCCAAAAAATGGCTATCCAACTTTCTAAAAGATCCCTGAAAATCAAAAAAAATTATGTTTGCGTTTTCAGGGTACAACTCTTCTTCTGATGCCATTCCTGCCGTTTTCTGGAATTGTTTTCACAGCGTGACACCTAAGGTTTAAGATGAGAACTGCACAAATCAAATCTCATTATAATAAACAGATAAAACTCATATTCAGTCACATTTCAAGTGAATTATAATGTATTTGTTGCTCAATAAATCAGTGTATCAAGATGCATTTTGTATCAGGCAAAGACCAGAGATGGGCAATGCCTCCCGGAGCTCGAGCTACAACATTATGGATGGTGTTAGCAACGGTCATCGGCAAGTTGTTGCTTTCAGTTCAGAATTTTCCACATAAAACAATTTTTTTCATTAATCGTGAATTTGTGTGATAAATTATACAACAGGCCATGCTCGCCCTAGCAGCACCAAACTCCAGGTAAAAATGATTCTTAAGGAATCATAAATGCCAGTTGGAGCTGAAACCATTAAATACATCGACTACTACAGAGACACAGAACTGAAAACAGATTGAAAGTGCTTTGCTATTGAACTCAAAACCCATAAATTAGCAAGTGTCAAAGTTTTGTTTTAATTGGACAGAAAGGGCTTTGGTTAGATTCTTAACAGGATATATCAACTTCCTTTTAAAGATGTGCCAACTGCACACACACACACACACACACACACACACGCACGCACGCACGCACGCACCCATCCACCCACCCACCCATCCATCCATCCATCCATCCATCCATCCATCCATCCACCAATTTTCATCTGCTTATCCGGAGTCGGGTCGCGGGGGGCAGTGGCCTAAGTCGAGAAGCCCAGACTTCCCTCTCCGAAGCCACTTGGGCCGGCTCTTCCAGGGGAATCCCAAGGCGTTCCCTGGCCAGGTGAGAGACACAGTCCCTCCAACGTGTCCTGGGTCTACGTTTTGGCCTCCTCCCAGTTGGACGTAGGGTTGTCACGGTGACCGGTGTAACGGTAAACAAGTTGACAATAATAATAACCGTCTTGTTTTTAAAACTATATATTATCTCGGTGGATTACCGTGTAGGCGCGGTGACCCTTACCAGCCACTAGGGCTGCATGATAGGAAAACCTGCGATATTCGATAACAGTGCTTAATATTGCGATATCGATATTACTCACGATAAATGAACAAATACTAAAGTATGCAAAGTTGATGTCGTCTGGCGTGTGACGTCTACTCTGGGTTCAAAGCAAACAAAAACTAATGCATGAATTCCATTACAACATAACATTTTTATTGCAAAAATATGCAGCTGCACCTGCTACTGTATTAGCAGCAAAACAACAAACTGCATGCATGCAGTTTCTCAGTGACTTTAAAACATCACCTCCACCATAAAACTTTTTCTGATGCTCCAAATACAGAAAAACATCCCTTACCAGGGGTTTTTGAATAAATAAAATCAGAAAATAAGTTTAAATGTTAAATAATAGTTAACATCACTTAAATGCAACAGCAAATTCTCTCATTGCTACTGAACATTTTTTCCACTATGTGGTTATGATATAAGGCTGTTGCTGTAATTGGGAAGTGAACTGTGCTGGGCCAAACTAGGAGAATATTAAGATTTTCTGAGGGAAAGAGAAAAACAATTGTCTATCTTTCAGAAGAGGAACTGGCAAAAAAAAAACTACATGGAAAATATGTGAAAACGTTTGTTTTTAACCCCAAATTGAACAAGTTTACCTAGATCTTAAAAAGCAGCTCAGATGATGAAACTGCAACTATGATTCTGATAACAAGCTAACAAATTGAACTAGCTCCTCTAAGATTACCGGCTAGCAGAGCTTCTGACTGACAGTTTATGTGCAGCAGCTAATCAACTATCCTGATTAACAAGGTTATAAAAGCTCATAAATGAAAAATCACTTTGATGTGTGGGGGGACTTTTCCAGGCCCTCTTTAGCAGGGTGGGACTGGGAGGAGAGTGCTGTAGCCTTTTAGCTGGAAGCTAACCGGAGCCTGGGGCTAACGTCACCACCCGGTGGAACACTAGCGACATGAAGGCGGGTTGGTTCACCGGCACGTGTCAGAGTCAGCCCGGATATTATCAGCTGCTTAACGACACCGAGCGGTCTCACGTTCACGTTTGAAAGCAGCGCTGATTCCAGAAACCTCAGCACAAAATGCGTTCTATTTCGTCTAGTCTTAGCCCTTAAGCGAGCTGCTATTGGAAGGATGATCTCCGCATCAGCCAATCATGAAGAGCTTAAATGTACGCCCACCAATAGTGGGCCCCCTCGTGGTATATAACCGCAGTGACCCCACTGCTCGCCTCCTTTTTCTCTTCATGCCAAGCTGAGAGCTTCTTAAAGAGCAAATTTATCCAGAAAGAGCAAGATTATCCGAGAAGACTTACCAGCCATGTCCAGCGACGCCAGACCCTGCCCGACCTGCCAGTCGGGCTCCATTTCCAGCGGAGACCTGCACGCTAAGTGTGAGGTCTGTCTCGGGGCTCACCACGCTGGCCTGGCCTTGACCCCGCAGGCCTCGTGCCCGTTCTGTGCCGCTCTGCCCGTGGCAGAGAAGATTCGCCGGGTCGAGTACTTCACTCCCGCCGCCGACGAAGAATTTCCGGTGGCTGACTCGTACCCGCTGGACAAGGCGTTGGATTTCTTCGACGCCGGTCAGGAGCCGGCTGGCTTCAACCGGCTGGATGACGTCACCGACAGCGAGAACTACGACGAGGCGGCATCCCTCCTAGACATAACGGAGGTCGATGAGCTCCACCCAGCGGGTCCTTCTGCCCCAGTGGCTTCTCGCTCCTCCCTGCCAGCAGTAAGAGCACTGCTCCAGGAGCTGCCTGCCATCATTTCTGCGGCAGCAGCCCACAAGGGGCTAGCTGTGCCAGAACCAGCCCCGCCTGAAGCGGATGATTTGGTGGGAATCTTCGGGGCAACTCAGACACGCTGTCTAGACCCTATTTGGCCGCGCTTCCCTGCTGCTATGAGCTGCTGGTCTGCCGCCTTCTCCGAGCCTGCCAAGCTCAAGGCACCAGTCTCCACCTTTGCGCCCATCACCAAGGTCGAGGGGTTTTCCGACCAAGGCTGGCCGTCCGTTCCTCCGCTAGAGCCGGACTTGGCCTCGCTGTTTGGCGCCAAGAACCACCTCGCTGGCCCGCGAGCTGTTCCCGCTTCAAAACATGACCAGCTGCTGACGCGGCTCACCGACCGCGCACATCAGTGTGCCTTTCAGACCGGCGCTGCAGGGAATAACATCGCCCTCCTTGCCTTCGGCGTCTCGAGGATGATGGAGGAGCTGGAAGCCCCCGAGGAGTCGAAGGCCGTCATTACTAAGACTGCTGATGCTATCCTCAATTTGTGTGCTGCTGTGCTCACCGGTTCTGCTCGCATCGCTGCCTGGCAGACCCTCATCCAGCGAGCGATCTGGCTCAAGGCCCTGCCCTCCATTCCGGAGCATCTGCAAAGGGAGATGCTGGACGGCCCCATCACCACCGATGTTCTGTTTGGTCCCCATCTTAGGGGCGTCATTGAGAGGGCTCAGAAGACGGCCGAACTATCGGCTACGGTACGAGACCTGGTTCACCCTCGGTCAGCCTCGCACTCCGGCCGTTCTGCCAGAGGATGGGACGAACGGCGCGGAAGCTTCAAACGCCCAGCTGCACCGTCCGCTCCACGGAGCCGGCCTCCCGCTTCGGCTCCACATCAGCGGGACCAGCGAGATGGCGGGCAATGGTTCCGGCGGGGCCAGCAGACGCCGTCTTGGCAGTCCCAGGTGCACGAGCCTCGCCGAAAGCAGCCACGGAAGTGACTCTTTGGGGGGAATGTGTGTGTACATGATTGTAATGTTGATGTTGGTTTTGAAATAAAACCCAAAACATGTCACTCAAAGAGCACAATCCTACAGTCCTCCGCAGAATCTCCTGCCGAGTTCTCACACATGTTCCCCACACCAAGCACTGCTGCACGCACACATGTTCCTGCAGGCAGTCATAATATACGGCCAACCGTAAGGGTGCGCTCCATTGGCGCTCCGGCCCCAGCATCTGGCCGGGCCCAACTCTCACCACATCGTCGGGTGGGGCGAGATGTCAGGTCGCTGTCTCGACCACGCGCGGCGGCACAGTGCGCGGCTTCGTCCGCTGGCACTTTGTCGCCCCCGTGCACAGGCTCGGCTCCCACTCGTCCTTCACTTTCGGACTCCACGCTCCGCGGTGCGGACCAGCCTGTTCCAGCTGTTTCGCACCCGCCCTTTCGAGCGCAGCCCTCCATGGGTCGCCCCCAGTTCTCTGGTACGGGCGACGGCGGTAAGGGCGCATGCACAACCCTCAGTCGTTGCTCACGTGACCGCGCACACGCGTCCTCTGTCGGAACGCGCGCACGAGTGGCGCCGCCTTTGTATCATGAGCAAATGGATTTCGGACACCATTCATTGCGGTCACACACTTCATTTTCAGGTCACTCCACCTCCCTTCAACGGGATCGTGGAGACGACGTTCACATCGCAAGTACAGTCTCAGGCTCTAGAGCTGGAGTTGCGGGAACTTCTGTCCAAGGACGCTATTTCACGAGTCCCTCGCGGACAAGAGCTCTCGGGCTTCTACTCCCGCTACTTCATAGTACCGAAGAAGTCGGGAGGAATGAGACCGATTCTCGACCTGTCCCTGTTCAACTGCTCCATAGCAGTAATGCATTTCCGCATGTTAACGATGAGACAAGTCCTGGAATATGTGCGCCCCGGGGATTGGTTCACGTCAATCGACCTGAAAGACGCATACTTCCACATACCAGTAATTCCGAATCACCGGAAGTTTCTGCGTTTTTCGTTCAAGGGAGTTCAATATCAGTTCAATCGCCTCCCTTTCGGCTACTCGCTAGCCCCGCGCACCTTCTCCAAATGTCTGGAGACCGCGCTGCAGCCACTGCGCACGGAGGGAATGAGGGTTTTATTTTACTTGGACGATCTTCTCCTGTGCGCTCGGTCCAAGGACAAGGCGTCACAGCAAACCAGGAGGTTGACAGAGCATCTGTCGACCCTGGGGTTTTCTATAAACTGGGAAAAGAGCTCCGTTCTTCCATCCCAGTCGATTGTGTATCTCGGGGTGGAGTTGGACGCCTCCCTGATGAGAGCACGTTTGTCGCCTGCAAGAGCGGCAGATCTCTCCACGGTGATCTCCCGTGTACAACCCCGCAAGATCGTGAGAGCCCTGTTAGTCATGAAACTCCTGGGCATGATGTCCGCAGCCCACGCTGTGGTACCGCTAGGCTTGCTGCACACGAGGCGCTTGCAACGTTGGTTCACCCGCCTCCGGGTGCACCCGATACGTCAGAAGAGACGTATGTTGAGGATTCCCCCTTCAGTGGGCGGGGACCTCGCTCACTGGGGGAACCCCTGCATCCTCTCACGAGGGGTTCCCATCGGACGTCCTGCGTCACACGTATCTGTGTTTACGGATGCGTCACTGTCGGGGTGGGGGGGCACGTGCTTGTCCCATACGGTGGCGGATCGTTGGCCCTCCCACATGCACGAGCACATAAATGTGTTGGAGCTTATGACAGTGAGGAATGTGATCAGACACTTTGCTGCCCTTCTCGAGGGCCGTCATGTCGAAGTTCACACAGACAACCAGGTGGCGGCAGCCTACATAAATCGCCAAGGGGGAGTTCGATCCCTCCCTCTGTTGCGTGTCGCCACAGATTTACTGTGTTGGACACATGTCCACCTGCTGTCCATCAGGGCCATCTACATTCCGGGGGTCCTGAATGTAGCGGCAGACATCCTGTCGAGAGGGGGACCCCGCGACTCCGACTGGCGTCTGCATCCCGCACTGATATCACAGATCTGGATCAGGTTCGGGGAACCGTCTGTGGATCCGTTTGCGGCTCGCGAAAACGCTCAGTGTCGCCTGTGGTTTTCCCTGAGTCCCCGGGACGGACCTCCGCTCGGGGCGGACGCCTTCTCACACCAGCCCTGGCCTCGAGCGCTCCTTTATGCGTTTCCACCAGTCCCTCTGATTCCCCGTCCCCGGCTCTCGGTGATTCTGGTGGCTCCCAGGCGCTTGTCCGCGTCATGGTTTCCGGACCTGCAAGCGCTAGTGTCCGGCTCCCCGTGGAGGCTCCCGTGGAGGGCGGACGCCCTTCTCCAGGCGGATGGGATAATCAAACATCCTCCGGAAATAGGCCAACGGCTGTGGGTCTGGCCGCTGAGCGGTCACGCTTAGAGGCTTCTGGGCTGCCGCATGATGTGGTCGCCACGATTCAGAGTGCGCGGGCGCCCTCTACCATTGCGTCTTACGCTGCTAAATGGGCAGCTTTCCAGAAATGGTGCACAGAGCAGAATGTTCAAGCGCTCTCCTGCCAGCTGGCGGATGTCCTGTCGTTTCTGCAGATACTGATGGACAGGGGCCTCGCCTTCAGCACTATTAAAACATATGCTGCAGCCATCTCATCCTGTCATCAAGGGTTTGGAGATAGATCTGTTTTCAATCATCCCCTCACAAAACGTTTTCTAAAAGGTGTCAGGAGGAACAGACCTTTGTCCCGCCTGCTTTTTCCCCAGTGGGATCTAACGGTGGTTCTGCACGGCTTATCCAAAGCCCCATTTTAACCCTTGGACCAGGTCTCACTCAAGTTCCTGTCACTTAAAACTGCATTGCTGCTAGCGCTAGCATCAGTTAAGAGAGTGAGTGACCTGACAGCCCTTTCAGTGGCTCCCGCATGCCTCAGGATCCGGGAAGATGGCGGGTCTGCTGTTTTATGCCCCAATCCAGCCTTTGTGCCCAAAAGCATTAATGCTTCCTTCAAGTCCAGGTCAATTTCATTGGCTGGACTTTTTCCTCCTCCCCATAATTCTGAGGAGGAGGCGGCTTCTCACCTTCTCTGCCCGGTGCGCGCGCTTGTACGGTATGTGTCACGCACTTCAGGGATTCGTCGTTCACAAAACCTGTTTGTGCACTACAGGGAGTCTTCCCTTGGTCAGGCGCTGACGGCCCAGCGTCTTTCACACTGGCTGTGTGACGCCATTTCCCTCGCTTACATGTCATCGGGGCAGGTTTCCCCTGAGGCACTCAGGGCTCACTCAGCCAGGGGGATTTCCTCTTCGATGGCGCTCCACAGTGGTGTGTCGATGGAAGACATTTGTCAGGCTGCTTCATGGGCTTCACCCTGTTCCTTTACTCGTTATTATTTACGGGATGTGTCTTCAGGTTCCATCACTCGTTCAGTGCTTGGACCCCAGCAGGCTGAATGAATGCTTATGACGCCTCATTGGCCTTGCTGAGATGGATTTCATCCTCTCGTGGATGATGTTTTTTTAGTGGGGGCCCTTCTTTTATCGTGGCTGCCTCAGTCTTTAAGCCTGGTCTGAGGCTGAACCTCCCTCACTAAAGGAGATTGATTGGGTGTGTCCATTGGTTGTGTTAACCAGTGTGGCGTAAACCCATCCAGCTGCGCTTTATTCCAATAGCAGCTCGCTTAAGGGCTAAGACTAGACGAAATAGAACGTTGGTTACGTATTGTAACCCCAGATTCTATGAGTCTAGTCGCAGCCCTTAAGCCACTTGGCCCCACTGGTTATGATGGAATAAGAGCCATTGGAGGCGAGCAGTGGGGTCACTGCGGTTATATACCACGAGGGGGCCCACTATTGGTGGGCGTACATTTAAGCTCTTCATGATTGGCTGATGCGGAGATCATCCTTCCAATAGCAGCTCGCTTAAGGGCTGCGACTAGACTCATAGAATCTGGGGTTACAATACGTAACCAACGTTCATTGATCTGAGCCAGCATGACGAACAAGGGAACGGCGCCGCTAACTCAGTTTGGGTGTTGCTTTCCACCCACCCATCCTAAGGGTCTACGTAGGGGGCGGGCGTATTACGTGAACGGACCCATCTGATTGGCCGCATATCAGAAGGGCTACATTTGATTGGTCAAATAATACTTCCGTGTAAAAAACAGAGCTGGTTTACAAAAAGTTGATGTATGACACGGATGGAAATGTTTGAACCAAACATTTATCACTGTTTTTGACGTGCTTTGCGATGGGCCTATCGCACGTCCTGTTATCGCGGTGACAATAATTTTTCGATATATTGTGCAGCCTTACCAGCCACCGTATCATCTGCTGAAGTTGCCGGCGGCACATGCGCACTTTGTTGTTTACAACCAAAACTTTCTTGAAGCTAAAGCTGAAATAATGGCTAAAGGAGGAGACGGCACCGCTCAGGACATTTATTATCTTTCAAAGAAGACAAAGTCGGGAGTATGGGCATTTTTTGGATATTTGAAGAATGCCAAGGGACGGTTAATAGAAGACGGCTATCCTGTTTGCAGCACATGCAGGAAAAAGTGTCTGTGAAAGGCAGCAATGCTTCAAATCTCATGACACATCTGCGTGACCATCACCCACAACTCTACAGTCAACGCAAGGCAAGTTAACATTAACGTTTTAGCTAAAATGCGTGATCCGAGGATTTGGGTTGAGGGAGAATGCAACAAGTCGCTATATAAAGCAGCCGCAGCGCCGGCTACCTGCATATAAACCGTGTCGCTGACACCCCCATATTGAAATGACGCTATGCATTACGGGGCTCCCAGGGACAGATAAGAGTTGGTCTTTCTCTGAGAATAATCATGAATTTAACAATGATTACTGCCTGATGACATTTTCCCACATCTGCAAAGCTCACTGGAAGGACACAAACTGAGTACAATATTTTCCTGATATAGGGATTATTACTCAAGTAAGGGTAAAAAAAAAGTATCTGATTAGAAGGCTACTTGAGTACTGAGTATCATTTGATCTAACATTTTTAAAATGATGACATCAAACAGATAAAAAAATCAGAAGTTATGGGCAAATGTTGGTATTTTAAAAACTAAAGGGGAAAAATGTAAACAAATAACATAATTACAAAATAACAAATTTTTGGCAAAATTTTGACAGAAACTGAGGACAATATTCTCCTGATATAAAGGGTTTATTTAGTTGTCTGAAAATGTAAAAAAAAAAATACCGCGATAATACCAAAAACCATGATAAATTTGGTCACATTAACCGTGAGGTTACATTTTCACACCGTGACAACCCTAGTTGGACGTGCCCGGAAAACCTCATCAGTGAGGCATCCAGGAGGCATCCTGACCAGATGCCTGAGCAACCTCAACTGGCTCCTCTCGATGTGGAGGAGCAGCAAATCTACTCTGAGCCCCTCCCGGATGATCAAGCTTCTTACTCTATCACCAAGGGAGAGCCCAGCTACTCTGAAAACCCAATTTCGTCCGCTTGTATCCACGATCTTGTTCTTTCTGTCACTACCCAAAGCTCATGACCATAGATGAGGGTAGGAACGTAGGTCGACCGGTAAATCGAGAGCTTCGCCTTCTGACTCAGCTCTCTCTTCACCACTACAGACCGGTAAAATGCTTACATCACTGCAGATGCAGCACCAATCCGCCTATCGATCTCGCACTCCAGCTTTCCTCCACGCGTGAACAAGACCCCAAGATACTCAAACTCTTCCATTTGGGGCAGAACTTAATCCATGACCTGGAGAAGGCATTCTACCCTTTCCTTAGTCAAGACCATGGTCTTGGATTTAGAGGAGATGATTCTCATCCCAGCTGCTTCACACTCGGCTGCAAACCGCTCCAGCAAAAACTGAAGATCACGTTCTGATGAAGCCAACAGGACCACATCATCAGCAAAAAGCAGAGACCTGATCCTCAGGCCACCAACAGATGCCCTTCACCCCTTGGCTGAGCCTAGAAATCCTGTCCATAAAAGTTATGAACAGAATCGGTGACAAAGGGCAGCCTTGGCGGAGTCCAACTCTCACTGGGAACGAGCCCGACTTACTGCTGGCAATGCGGACCAAGCTCTGACACCGGTCATACAGGGACCCAACAGTCCGTATCAGAGGGTCTGGTACCCCATACTCCCAGAGTACCCACCACAGGGCCCCCCGAGAGACGCAGTCAAACGCCATCTCCAAATCCACAAAACACATGTAGACTGGTTGGGCAAATTCCCACGCTCCCTCCAGGATCCCCCTAAGGGTACAGAGCTGGTCCAGTGTTCCACGGCCAGGACGAAAACCACATTGCTCCTCCTGAATCTGAGGTTCAACAATCCGATGGACCCTCCTCTCCAGAACCCCTGAATAGACCTTACCAGGGAGGCTCAGGAGCGTGATCCCCCTATAGTTGGAACACACCCTGCGGTCCCCCTTTTTAAATAAGGGAACCACCACCCCGGTCTGCAAGTCCAGTGGGACACACACATTGAAAACAAAAACTCTCAGGCTCCCCAGAGACGTTCTGTTTGTGAACAATTTCTGAGTGCTTTACATGCTTGACTGTGTTTCTGTGGCAGTAAAAGTGCTTCTCTCCCAAGGAATGCTTCTGCGTTTCATACCAATTATAACAATTTCTGAAATGTGCTTTTCTGGTTCTCTAGAGAAACGGTTCAATTCTTGATCCATACCTGCTTGACAGCAGCATTTGACCTCTATGAGGTCCTTAAATACCACAACTGGTGTTGGACGATAATGAAAAACCACTACATGCAGCAGGTGACCTGAAGAAACCTCTGTGTGTGGGGTGTGTGTGGTGGTGGTGGTGGGGGTGGGGGGGTGGGGGGGGGTCCTCTCTGCTTCGTGTCAATTTAACTTTTAAGCTCATGTATTTAACTCAAAGTAAAACATATATATATATTATTTAGAAAATATGACCAATTAGGTATGTTTGAAGCAACTTCTACTCTAACCTGGAGTTCCCAAAATATCGTTGATTATTCCACAAATTTTACATGTTACCAAATGGAGAAAGACAGACAAAAACATTTTTGTTAGAGATTCACTAATGTCAGTTTCAGGGATGATGCCAATTTTTGATTCTTGCACAAATTAACTACTTTATTAAAAGTAGCATTTCAAGCAAAATACTCTTTTTGTATCTTTTGACCACATTGCTGTAACCACAAGCAACTTCCAACATGATTTGTGGTTTCATGCATACATTTTGCTGTCTCAGCTGCAAATCCCAGCTGGTCTACTCAGCGGCTGCAGAAGCCTGGGTGGGTTTTTCTCCCCATCCAGGTAGTCTCTAATCCAGATCCCCCCTCCCCTGGACTGTAATTACTAACGCCCAGTCTCTCTGTGTAGCTAGGGGAGAGTTTAGTCTGCACTTTAAATAATGCCTAGAACCCAAAAATGGGGTTTTGTTTGCAAGAGGAACAGGATCCCTGTCAAGTCTTCCTAAGGAATTGGCAGAAATTAGGGATGTACATAGTTAAATGGTTAATTGTCGTTCAAGAGGGACTGCACACCATCAGAAAATGTAACTCCACCCCTAGTCACGATCTGAAAAATGCTATGAAAGTGGGCGTTGCCAGACGGCACAGAGTGGCATGGCCAAGTGTGGGGAATTTCCAACCTGGGAGGGAGGGGGAGTGGGAGGAGACTGTACCGATGATGTAAAATTGTACCAGCCCCAGTCAATCACAAATTTAAAATGGATTAGCCGCCGTTCTGCCACAGGGGGCAGCACTAAGACGTTTTTAGACCTAGATTCTAGATTTTATCAAGTTTACACAAACATGTCAAAAATACACAAACAGAAAGACTGCATTTGTAAAGACCCAATTATACAGTTAATTAGCAAAAAAAAAGTTATTTTGGGGTTTAGTTACTCTTTAATGTTTTAACCGAGTAAACTAGTTTCTCCCGGTTAACTGCTTCAAGGCCTTTCGCTGCGCTGGGCGTCAATAGCCGGTTAAAGACATTTTGGTAAATGTGCATTCCTAGCAGAAGTGCTTTGGATTTTATCTCCAGCAGCTCTCAAAAACCAAGCCAGAATGCGACCATGATTCCACAGACGCTGTATATACACCTGTATCGGAGTGGATTTTAAGACGGATTGCTTCATTAAACTTAAACCCAACTGTGGATTGGCCACGATGGCATGAATGTGGTCTCCGGGTCCTGTGGAAACGCTAACATATCTCCATAGCTGCCTTAAAATGATCACCAATTAAAAACAGTATTACCCTTACTTGCTTTTTAAGAACACACACTAAAGCGATCACGCTCAGAGTGTCACACTGAAAAGGGTCTGGGCAGAAACAGTGCTCTCAATCCTTCTGCTCTTTGGTTATAAGTCTTCCCGTGTGCCCAATGTGAATGAAATTATAAACATCATCAGAGGAGAAAAGTGACTAATGGGCACACCATCCCACAACATAAAATATTTAACATTTCTCCAATTCAACCTCAGAGGCAAATGAACCCTCTGACTTGTTGATCATCTCCTTTCTTGCAGCAGAGTACATTAAAGTCAGAAACATCCGAGAAGAGAGATGAACAGATTACTCAGCCTGGCTAAAGCTCATTCATGGATAATTCTCTGCTGAGAGCTCAGCAACGATATGAGCGGAGATTGATTACGGGTTGCAATGCCTCTCCTACCATCACCACTTGCTGTTACAGAGGGTTGAAGTTGAGCTTCACATAACGCCTTCCCTTTATTTCTCCTGGACATTTGATCTTCTTTAGTCCTTTTTCATTTCTGACACCTTTATTGCAATTTCAGTTTTTGATAAACCAATTTATTAAAATAAGGTACATTATCAGAGTAAATGAGTCAAAACGTTACACTTGTGTTAAAACAATTTTTTTATGTGAGCAGACCTCAGATATTTAGCAAATATTCAAACATGCCGGCTCCAGCTTAGAAAAATGAAGAATATATATATATTTGAAGTATATTAACATTAGGATATCTTAGAAAGGAGGAATTTCCTACATTTGCTGAAGATTTTCACTAAACTAATGTTGATTTATATAGATAACAGGTTATTTTCTATAAACTCTTTAGCATATTGCATGCAAACATTAGGAAATGGAAACATTTTTCCAGTTTTCCAATGCATCATACACAGCTAAATGCCCTGAGACTGATTTTAGAAAGACCCAAAAGAGAGAGAAATGATTGCATGATCAATTTGGCAAGCAGAATTAGGCCTAAAGTGGAAAATCAAAATAACCATAGATAACTAGCCTAGTGAACTAGACCAAATTCTTGCTTTGCAAAGTTTGGTCTAGGCTCCATTGGAACCTCAGCAGCTCCTACCAGGACTCTGGCTAGCCAATCACAGCTCTCTAGAGGAGTTTCAAACACATAAAGAGCTGTGATTGGTCCATAATGGTGGGCCAATCATAGTGCTCTATCTGCTTAGTGAACAAATCACAGAGCTTTATCCTCTTTGTGGGCCAATCAGGGCACTCTATATGCCTGGTGGGTGGGATGATGCAACAGAGTGAAACAAGAGTATGTCACATTCATTGTCCAGTAGCATGCGGAGATCATTTGAAAGACAACGGTAGAACCCGCCCCACAACCGAGAGCCGTCAATGGAGCATGGCCACACTAAATAATACATTTATTTAGTCTGGCTTGCCAGGCTAATAAATAACTGTAGTTTTTAAACTTTATTTCTCTTTTTCTGGTTTTATTCTTGTTGAAAATGGATTCCAGTGAACTTCTTTATTCAGATATTAACGGTTGAAGGTTTGAAGCAAGCAAAACTTTTAACACATGCAAAAGTGGCATTTTTTTGTGTTAGTTTCAAATTCTAGACATTACTGCCTGCAATGCTGCAGGTCTGCATTTAACGCTGAAAATTTCAGTTTTTCCTCAGAATCTTTTGGGAGCTTCTAATATCATTAGAGGCACGTTTTAGGCTGCTTGAGAAACAGAAACAGTCAGAGGAGAGGAAAGGAAGAAGAGTGTGAGTCACAATATAAACACTTGGTTGGGGTGATGCTTTGCAGATGCCATGAAACCTAATATAATAGCAAACACACACACACACACACACACACACACACACACACACATGCATGCATGCATGCACAGACACGCACATGTACATGCATGACATACACACACACACACACACACACACACACACACACACGCGCACACACACACACAGTCATGCACATGCACCCTAACCCTAACTCACACACCAACAATTACTTTGCTCCTGTAAAAGGTGCAGAAACATTTAGTAAGTCTGCAAATGCAGACACGTGAAGTGTAAAGCTACAGACTCTGAGGTCAGATTGAAGATTCTCAGTGATAAGCCGGGGAAGGGGTTGAACTCAGTCAAGGGAAAATAAATCTGTTAAAACACACACACACAGGCATGCACACACACACACAACCCTAGGCCTAAAACAGGTGGTCCACTGTATTAGGACCGGGTTTTGGTCCTAATAAAACTCTTTGGTCTTCAGACAATTAGTGAATATGCCAGTTTTGGTCTTAAGTAGGATAGTTAAACAGGTACACACACACACACACACACACACACACACACACACGCGCTCAGGAAACGCACCATCTTCTCAGGTTACATCCTACCAAAAATAGCTCCATTCTTTCTTTTCCCTGAATGCATGAAACCCACCTTCTGAAACTAAAATGTCAATAAAACGTTACAGACGTTTTGTTGTCCTGTAGAAACCAACCAGCTGAAAGCTGAAGACATTTTTACTGGTGCCTTTAAGCAGGAAAACCGATCCGAAATCCTTTTTAAAGATTTTTCTTAAACTGAAGGGCTTTAAAAGTGCATTTGAATGTCTCCCAACACGTCAATCTTAATTCAAAGTACAAATTAACTGACACCAGGAACACACCGTTTTCAAATTACTGAAGAAACGGCTGCTTCAGGAGGATGAATGCATTGGGACATGAGTGTGAGGCAGAAGGAGCAAATACAAAACAGGCTCAACTTTCTTTAGCATCCTGTACAGTTGTCTGACTCGTCCATGTTCCACCAATCCCAGAGCAGCTTTCTCATCAGCAGCAACAAGGTTGATGATCTGACGGGTCCACGTTTCATCAGACTCTTAGCTCTAAAACCACATTAACCTTTAGAACAAGCTGCTGCTCTGATACCTCAGCTGTTTACAGCTCCCCACCACTTTCTAAAAGTGTTCTGTTTCAGGTGCTTGGCTGACCTCAGGGACTAAATATAGACACCATGGAAGATTTCCCTGGAAAGGGACATACTCCAAAGGCAGGGGGTCCAGTCAACGTGTCTGTGTCTTCTTGTGTTTCCAGACCAAATAGAAGGAAAGGTCAAGGAAAAACGGAGATGGAAGGGCCTTTGAAATAAGCGGCATTAGACAAAAGAGCATTCATCTATTTATATACCAATTAAAATGCATCTTTAATTATGTTGAGGGCTCATTTCAAATCAATAAAAGCACATTACAGTCTTATGTGATCATATGTTAAATTGTGCAGAACCAGAATCTGCATCTGCAGATTTGATTGCCAATGAGAAGTTTCTGTTTTTTGGATCCAAACCAACTTTTCACAACCACAACGTGCTAAACACATAAAAATGCTACTTATTCATGTTTGTGTGTTATTCATGTCTGGTTAGATGAGTTTTACCTGTTCCTTTGTTCCGATCCACAAAACAATACTTCAGTTCATACTCTTTCAGAATTTCATGGACTTCCTGCAAAGAAAAGAAAACCATTTCATTAAATTTAAGACCAAATAAGCAAAAATGTTTCTCATCTTTCAAAAATGGAAACCAAATTATGACTGAATCTAAATTATTTCTCATTTTGAGAAAAGCAACACTAAAGAGCTTTTAACACTTCAAGCTATTGCTTTCAAACTGGTGATTCTTTAGGCAGAAACGTGTCCCAATTCACATTGGACAGGACTCCGTAGCCGTCGGCTGACCAGAAACTGCACTCAAAAGTTTTGTGTTGCGGGTAGGAGAAACACAAGCAATAGCTGTTTACTGGGATGGGAGCTAATATAAAGGCTAGAAGTTAGGGCTGTCGCGGTTGAGGAATTCCCCCTGCGGTGATTCAGGGTGGCTTAATATTGCGGTGTGCGATATTATTGCAGCCCTTTTTTTATTGCAGTACTATCTAAACATAATGTTTACACATTTAAAAAAGGTTAAAAATACACATTTAAAAAAGGTTAAAAATTGCCGTGCCTTCTTTTATAACACTTTACTGAAAGCAGATCAAAGGGCAGTAACAACACAGATCGCAGTAACGTTTGTTTCTCCGACAGTCGGAGTCCGACTGAACTTAAAAACAACAAAATTCAGGAGAAGGTTAAACTTTTAAATGCAAATTTGGCTGCAGCATCTAACAAATAAGAAACAAGTCCCCATGTTGTTTAGTTGTTTAAAATCAAGCATAAAAAATTACATGTACCGGGCGCGCGCGCGCCGGGGGGGCGGGCGCACTATCATTTCACTTTCACTTTCACACACACGAATGACGGTGATTTATAGCTCGGTCACGTCCTTGTTACCCACAAGGAAAACCAGCATGTTAACCATACACGGTTTGAGAGAGGATCTGAGAGGGGGTGGCAACATTTCCAGCAACACTGAAAACCCTCTCGGATGGTGCGCTCGTTGCACTAACGCACACGTACTTGCGTGCGACTCTGGCGAGCAAAGGGAATCTCTCCCGGTTGTTGCTCCACCATGTCAGGGGGGTTTCTTTAGGGTGGATGCATTCCACCTGCAGGTAGCGAGTGAGCTCCAGCTCGGCTCAAACTCTTCAGGACGGTTGCAGAAGCAGTGCTTGTCCGGGACTTCAGCAGGTCTCAGAGCGTTTATTATTATTTTTTTGCCGCTGGTGGCAGCTCTGTCTCGGCCAAGGACTCTGGCTGCGCAGCAGCTGACGTACTGAAAACCAAAGTGCTCCCAAAGGAGCGAAGTAACGTTTCGTTTTGATACCAGTGCAGCCATCCTTCTCAACATGCATCATTGAGTTGAACCAAGTTCAGAAATCGCGGTGGCCCATGATGCAGCGCGGTGGGCTTCTTCATATTGCGATATTTCATTTTTGCGGTTACCGCGACAGCCCTACTAGAAGTTAGCTTTTTCAGTTTGCGGACTGTCAATACAAAGCACAAGAAGAAAAAAAATGTTTGTTGTTGGCATCATGGTGGAACCTGTAAGTAAAAGTAAGAGAGTAATGTCTTAGGATAAGCAATAATCTAAAACCAGAGTAAACATCAGTGAAGCCTGCACTAGTTTGAAGAAGCTAAAAACCTATGAAATCACAGATGGTGACCTGGCTTTGTTGCAGCTGGACTTACTAATAATAGTTTTTTTGTCCAGCATTGTGGGACTTTTCAATTTTTGGCTACTTTAGTATCAGTTGGCTTGCGTTGGCTCGTTAGCGCTAGCTACAGCAGGCTGCGGCAGGGTTGCTTGCAAGAGATGCATCTCCTCTGCACCAATTATAAAACACAGTTTTAAGGTCTGACATTATTTTTATCCAGTTAGGTCAAATTATACATAAGTAAATTCAAAGAATTAAAAAAAATACTTTGAGATACTCATACTTTGGTAATATAAGGAAACAACATGATAGATCAGAGTAAACGCAACATTGTTTTAATTTCTTTAAAAAGAAAAAGCTCAACAGCAGCCCTCTAAGCCACAGGGTCACACTGTGATGCATCAGATCCGACTCTTCAGCTGAAATTTCAAATGTGTGATGAGGGGGTGAGAAGAAGAAAGATCTGCCCATAACTTGGTCTGAATCACAATACAGCTTAAAGAGCAGGTCACCCCCTACCAGAGTCTTACTCCACCCCCACTTCATGTTTGAAAAATACAACAAATGCAGATACATTGCTGTATTGCTGAAGAAGCCGGCAGCCGTCGGCGAAACTGTAGCTACAAAACAGGTAAACAAAACTGTTTCTGTGTTTAAAAAAGAACGAAAGCATGGAATTACAACAAATGCTGTTGCCTGGCAGACCAACAAGGAGGAGCTGCTATCAAATACTAGGGATGGGTACCGAATTCGGTACTTTTTAAGGTACCGACCGAATTCCACAGTACCAACCGAGCACCGATTCACTTCATTTGAAACGGTGCCTCGTTTCGGTACCCGTCCTTCACAACGAGAACTTGCCTAGACAGCTGTGCATGCGCAAGAGCGTTATGTCATCGGTCGCTGCGAGCGAGTTGTAAACAGAGCAGCTCCGGTAGGTAAATAAAAGATAACGTGTTTAAGATAACGTTAGCTTGATTTGTTAGCTTCAGTTTCACTAATGGTGAGTTCGCTTTCTCCTCAGAACTCTGAAATTCCGACTAGAAGAACATGAACACGCTCTAAAGTTTGGCTTCACTTTACTAAATGCGACGGGTGATTGGGTGAAGATGAAACCAGCGACAATGATCTAAGTGTGAGGCATCATCGTTTAAATCTGCTCCAGCAGCTAAATAAACTGTTAAAGATAACGTTAGCTTGATATGTTAGCTTCCATTGCCACCGTTGTTATCAGCTAATGGTGCGTTCGCTTTCTCCTCGGAAATTCTAACTTCCCAGTAGGAAAAATCAATTGAAAAAGGACGTCAAAAGAAATGAAGATACACAGTAAATTTAGTTCACAGTAAAGATGTTTGCTTCACTTTAATCATCAGCTTATAAAACTACAAGGATGATGTTAAAATACAAACAGTTGTATGTTATTTATCGTGATATTTATCAAATTTGGTTATATATTGAGAAAAATATATATTTAATTATAAAAGAGAATTAAAAATATTAAACACTCAAAAGTATCTAAAATTGGTACCGTTAAGTACCGGTATCGATTCGTAGGTACCGGGAATTAGTACCGAATCGATTCAAATGTCAAAGGTACCCATCCCTATCAAATACACACACACACAGGCTCGCAATGACATTGTGACATCATAATGTACCAGCTAATGTCATAGTGTACCTATTACCCAATAGCGATGGCAGATTTAAATTCAAATACAGTTTATAGTTTTTACCTGATAACGGCACAACACTGACAGTTTTAGGCTGAATATTTAAATTTTAACTAAGATGCACTAAAGTGCCAAATTATTGACTACACACGTCTACAGCAAGATTAGACACTCATTTATATAGTTTATCAGCAACAAATATTTTGATTTGGCAGTGACTTGCTCCTTAAAGGCTTAATAGCAAATGTGCAAAACAAGCTAGTTTTTAAACACAAACACAGAACTCTCACCCCTCCAGTCGGCTATCAGCCTAGCTCTGTTTTGCAGGTTTGCCATTGTAGCTTTAAAGAGCAAGTCACCCCCTACAAGAAACTTACTTCACTCCGTCTTCATGTTTGAAAAATGCAACAAATGCTGTTGCCTGGCAGACCGAGAGGGCGGAGCTGCTAACAAATACACACACACACACAGGCTCACAACGGCATTGTGACATCATAAGGACCAGTTTACATCATAGCATACCTCTTAGCCAATAGCGGTGGCAGGTTTAAATTCTAATGCAGTGCAGAGTTTTTACCTGACAACGGCACAACACTGCCAGTTTTAGGCAGAAAATTACAATTTTAACTAAAATGCACTAAAGTACAAAACTATTAACTACACGTGTCTGCAGCACGATTAGACACTCGTTTATTTAGTTTATCAGGAAAAAAAAGTTGATTTGGGGGGTGACTTGCTCTTTAAGAACATCCACAGCTTCAGGAAGGTGATCCAAAAATATGATCACCATGACAACAAAGACCCTCACAACAAGAAGTACAGCAAGTAAGTTGAACTTTTTAACTATCACACATAAACAATATTCTCAATACAGCTTAAAAAGTTTTTAAAAAATTGTTATTTATCCATCTGATTACAGAGAGCACCTGAGATTAGGAGCAAAAAGTCAAAGATTGATCCAAATTTCAGATCCACCTAAATATAATTTCAGGTATTCCCGTGAGCCGGTTAAAGGCATATAAAACGTTACGAACGCGTCTGAATCTAAACAACAAAACTGACAACTAAATGGATGAGCTTTAATGGAAGATGCAGCTTTTTTGTGTTCTCCTGCTGATGTTTTCCATTGTAGTGTTTTCATTCACTATCAGCTAATAAATGCCAGGCTTTCTGCTTCTTTTCAACTGAAAAAACAGAAGTGAACTTTGAGTTATGGTAACGTTTCATTTCACAGAATAAAAAGCGGGTTTGACATATGTTGGAGGTCATTAGATGCTACACAGAAATACACCCCCCCCCCCCCACACACACACACACACACACACAAACTCTATTTAAATAAATATCTTTAAATAAATAAATAAATAAGCCCTGATGGCCAATGGGGGTTTCCAGTGTGTACATTGTCCTCGCTTCCCACCCCTTGAAGCACCAACCAGCCCACTCATGTACAAGGAGCAGACATATCAATAAAGCAGCCCACTCGAGTGTGTGTGTGTGTGTGTGTGTGTGTGTGGGGGGGGGGGGGGGTTGGGGTTGGGTCAGTCCACTCAGCACACAGGGAACACAAAGCACACCAAAATCAAAAATAAAAGCAACACATTTCAGCATCAACGTCATTATTCCTACAGAACACAGGGTTTGGGAAAAAATTGTATATTTGTCTTGACTAGAAAAATTACTGGAAATAGGCTAAAACTTTAAAATGTGCGTTAGAAAATAATTATTTGAACTACCTCCAAGTAACATTAACTCTCCACATGGACAATAGGACACAACAAGAAAAAACTAATGAAAAATCCCATCAGACAAGAAGTGAAAAGGACATTTTTCCCTTTAGAGAACAAGCAGCAGAGCACTCGGACACTAAAGCCAGGTTAAATAACTCCACTGGTGCCCTTCTCTGCTCAGGCTCTTTCAATGCATCTCCCTCTGCTTCAACTGAGCTCAGAGTCTGTGACTCACAGCAAAAATAAGACATTTAAAATGTATTTCTCAAAAGCAAAAATTGCTTTTATTTAGGGATGCACCGATACCGATACTGGTATCGGTGCAGATACTGATACGATACTGGTATCGGTATCGGTAAAAGTTAACCGATACCAGTAAATGAAACCAATGCAGTTGCTTGAAAGTGACTTCACTGTAACTTGTCATTTCTGTTCACCTAATATTTTTGTTTTGTGATGATTTCTATTCATATATTTTACTTTTTATCTACCTCACAGTCTTTTCCTGTTGAAAGCGGAGAAGAAAATAAAATGTGTATTCTAAATCACTGCATTTTTTTGTGTGGTAGAAGTATCGGTATTGGTAATCGGTATCGGCGAATATTCAGATCCAAGTATCGGTTTGGAAAAAAGTGGTATCGTGCATCCCTACTTTTATTATGGTGTAAAACAAGTCGGCACATCAAGCTGCTCATGTGTCTATTAAAGCTCTGTGTTCACATTATTTCATATTTTAAAGATAACACAAAAACTGTTAGGGATGGGTAGTAAATTTAAAAAAAAATGCCTCAGAAATAGTTATTTCTACTCTAAACAGTAAAGCCTTGAAATTAAAAGGCAGCAATAGCAATGCTTTTATTTTTTAAAGTTTGCAAAGAAACAAATAATCTGGTGTTTCAAATTACTGCAGAAAAGTGAAAGATTATTAAACACATTTAATTAAAAACATTTAAATTTAATTCAACAAACCCCCCAAAATCTATTTCAAACATTTAAATGAGCAGCAATTAAAAGTCATTCCGTACAAAAACAAACCTATTCAAATTAAGAACATAGAGCTTAGCTGAACATTGATATTTTTCCCCTGAATAGGTGAACACACAGAGAACTAGACCCGATTCTGAGGCAAAAATGTCCTTCCGAACAAGAACGATCACTCTGCAGGAACATTTGAAAAAAATACAGCCGACGTTTCAAGCAGGTCCAGTCTGTATCACAGCTCCAGCTTTGAGCCCACGGCCTGTTTGGTAGCACGCGTGTGTGGGCGCTTGCTTTGGTGGAGCATAAAGCAAACTGCCTTGAGAGGATGCTGGGCTTGATAAAGAACAGCAGAGATAAGATCCTGCACTTGGCAAAACTACCTGGAACTTTCAAGCGAGGTGAAATCGGTAGAAATACTCGGAAAACAGCTGATGACGGCTTTCACATCTGCCGGTTCCGCGCTCACTAAAAACTGCCTCCAGCTGGAGGTCACTGATCAATAGCTGCAGAGCAACACAAAACAAGCGGCATCGTTTTTAACTTCTGCTTCAAACCGCTACACAAAAATTCTGTTTATTACAAATGAAGCGCAACGTTAAATTAGGATTTAAAGGTACATTTTTAATATACACTTGCGGTGGGCTCTAGTAGGGATGAATGCCTTGTAAGTTGTTCTCTGGGGAATAAAAGCTCTGGTGCGCCTGTTTGATGATGTAAAATTCAGCTGGAGGAGAAAGCAGCTTCAGATGGCAAGATGTGGATTCTTATTTCCTGATATTCGGACATTTGACCTCTAATTGTCTAACACCAACGCGACTCAATCACTGACTGTTTACCAGGCAAGTTTGATGTTTTATCTCCACAGATAACACAAGCCTGGAGGAGTTCTGCCGTGGTGGAGTTGCTAATGCAAACAGCTAGCTTCTACTAGCCAAGATGTTCTCCTCTGTTTCCTGGACGTTAAACCAACAAGAGCTTTCCTCGTCCTGAGTCAAGATGGGTGAGTCTAGGGATGTACGTACCGTGGGATGAGAAAGTCATGATTTCCCTAAACAAATAAACAGTTATTGGACACTTTCTGTAAATCCTATAAACTTCATTTCACTTCTCAAATATCCTTGTACGTGTCTCCTGTAGGATATATTTAACTGAAATGTTTTATCGTAACAACCAACGATTTATAAAGGAAAATGATGAAAATTAACAAGGCTGCTCAAACGTTTGCACCCATGGACGTAATTTTGGGGGGGGACAGGGGGGACATGCCCCCCCCCACACTTTTTCCAAAGTCAAGCGTTGACCCCTGCATTTTTCACCATCCAAAAACAATATTATGCTATATTAAATTGACACTGGTTGAGCTCTAGGACCAAGCAGAAAACAACTGTTTGTGTTGAAGCCTGTTTCCCATTAGAACATACTGTAAAGATACACCCTCCCACCCCCGTGTCCCCCCCACTTCTAAAGTGAAAATTATGTCCATGTTTGCACCCCACTGTAGTTAACCTGTTAACAGCAATAAAGGTCGTAAATGCTTTGTCCGGTTAATTGTTGTTCATGTTCTTCAACTGCGCTTGTGTGTAATTTTGTAGCAGTTGAGTGAGCAACGACAGCAGTATTGATCAGCATATCAAGCTGAAGGGTGAGCTTACAGTTACCAGACTATTAATCATTAAGAGCGTCAATAAACGGTTAAAATAATGTTGGAAAAGGCGCACGCCTAGGTGAGTCCATGAATGTTTAGTGACAGAGTGACGTAGATCTGTCAGGTTATTCTGAATAGAGTGTTTTTCATCCATTTTCCATCAGAAACCAATGCAGGAAATAGGGGTAGACGACCATTTTTATGTTTCAGTTTCACAAATAGCAAGTAAAAAATGGTTTCTCAGTGAACCTGCTCTTTAAAATAATACTTAAATGTGAAGTAGGAGATGTTTTTCTGGAGTGTTTTTTGCCAAAGTGCTTGAAATGGTCCTCGCATACCTATGGCAACCAATAAATTAACAGTTTTGCCAAAAAAAAAAAAACCAATAATAGTTATCGCCCCTGCAATGTACAATCCTGAATGTAGAGAAAAGCGGTGAAAGGTCTCGGGTCTTAAATCTTAACGAAATGCTGGGAACATCTGGGTGGAAAACACATCGATCAATGAGACATGTTTGAAACAGAACAGAAAAATATTTACGAGAAGTACGACACTGGTGCATGTGGAGCTGCAAAGGCAAATCACGGTCAAACTGAAAATACAAACCAACCATCCATCTTCTACCACTTCACTTGAATGGGAACAAAAGCTCCCCAGACCTCCCACCTCACGCTCCTTCTTTTAGGGCTCTACAACCCCCCAAGACTCTTTACAACACAGTCAGCTACCTATTCACACACTGGTTATGATGACACAGCTGCCCTGGGGTGCACTGACAGAAGCGAGACCAGTCCCTCTGACCACCAGCAGCAGGCAAGGCAGGTTAAGCATCTTGTCCAAGGACACAATGACCAAGCCGTTGTAGCATTGCTACTACCTCCAGCTCCTCCAGAGAAATTCAAAGACATTCCCAAGCCAGCCACAGGATAACTTTTCCAATGAGTCCTGGGTCTGTCCTGAGGCCACCTCCAAGCATGTCATGTTTAAAACACCTCCCATGAAGGTAATCTAGAAGAGTGGTTCCCAACCTTTTTCCCAAGGGACCCCGTTTTTTACCAGTAAAATTTTGACGACCCCCTCCCATTCTCTCTTCCAGTACAAACATTATTAAGAAATGATAAAATTGTTCAAGCACATTTTAATATGCTTTGATTCAATAGATAACAGTAATAGTAGGCTCCAGTACAGAACAAAGTCATTAACCAAACCAAACAGAGCATAATGCGCTTGACAGTTTGTATTACTTTTCTGAACACATTGTTTCTTGTAAACACTGATAAATCAATCATTCCTTTCAATAAACGTTTGACACATAAAAAAATACACTGAGCAAAATGTACTTAAATGTGTATATTACTGTTTATACCAGATTATTTACTGTAAAGGCTGTGATTAATCAACCAGTCCTATCTTTAATGAACTTTTGACACTTGAAAATAAAACAGTGAGCTGAGCAAAAAGTTCTTAAAAGTGTGTTACTTTTTCTGTACTAATTATTTCCTGTCTTAATATCAGTAAACTTTTCACTCATGAAAAAAATGTGAGCAAAACGTAGGCTATAAACAAGTAATAAATGAAGTTTTAACCCCTTAAAGTGGAGAGGTCCTGGCGACCCACTGAGAGGCTTTGGCGCCCCCTTGTGGGGGTCGGGACCCCCAGGTTAGGAACCACTGATCTAGAAGGTAAATACCTAAACCACCTCAACTGGCTCCTTTCAACGTGGAGGAGCAGCAGCTTCTTTAAGCTCCTCAAACTCCTAAGGATGAATCCAGCCACTGTCTTGTGGAAGTGTTTGCAGTTTAATTCTTTTCCTTTTACCCACAATTCACGGCCATGGGCGAGTTTGAAAGTAGTAGATACTCTTAGCTCTCTCTACCACAGATTGGTACACCATCCACATCACTGTGGAGGACACCCCAACCCTACTATTCTCCTTAGTAGGACACAAGAGCCCTCTATGCAGGGACACATTCTCACCCTGAAGTCAGAAGAATCTTTTTAGTTGTGTTGTGATGAGTTGAAGCTGATGTGAGCCATCCTAAGAAGCACTGAGCACCTCATTTCTCTTTTATTTCTATAATTAACCACCTAGTAACTTTCTTCTGCTAGACCATAGAAGGTATCCCGGCCCAGAGCTTTTGTGTCCTTGTCCTTGTCCTGTGTCTCCCAGCAGGTCAAGGCAGTCTGATGGAGATCATTCCTCACATCCACCGCTCCGTTTATGGTCAAGACTGGAATACGTGATTCACTCTGTTCATTTCATTTTGATATAGTCTTGACTTGTTACCATATTATTCCCTGCTTGATGATCTATGCTACACAGTGAATGAAAATAAATGAAGCACGTTATTTTGCTTTGAATTCCATGAGTTTATGTTCTCTGATGGTCAAAACAAATCCTGACCTTTTTCGACTCAGAAGCCAAAGTTGCTGTTCTTCCAATGTTAACATATGAACCTCCCCAGGTGTTATGGCTTCGTTTGAAAGAGGGGAGGCAACACAGGTACTTCAGATGAAATGATGGAGTTGATTTGTATGCAGGGGTGACGAGATCCTTCCCAAAGGCCGCGGACACCAAACATACGATACTACCACAGCCTTTGGTGCAAAGGAAAAAAGAACTAAAGCGAGCAGGAGGAGGCAACATTTCCAGATTTTTAAGAGAACAAGAATAAAACACAAAATGATCGCTTCCGCATAAGGCAAACAAAAAGGATTTTTTGAAGAAAAAGGTTTTAAATAACTGGTTGTAACAAGTAGTGACAATGTGGCATGTGACGTGGATCTGTCAGGTTTTTCTAGCTTTTAGAAGCTAATGCAGGAAATAGGGGTAAAAGACTATTTTCACGTTCAGCCTGCATGTGGATCTCAGAGACTGATCATTTTCAAAAGTAACAAGTAAAAAATGGTTTCTAAGGGAACCCGCTAATTAAATATATCAGTAATCACTAAAGGTTTAACCAACACAACAAAACTCTCAATAACAACTGCAGCTAACCAAATAGAAAATAATCATCTGTTATGATCAGTTACTCTGTACTCGAGTGGAATTTAAAAAAATACTTATTTACTCTAAAAATATTTCTGGATAGACTCTTTCTTTATTTATTCTTTCTTTAACCAGGAAGGTTCCATTGAGATTAAAAACCTCATTTTCAAGGGAGTCCTGGCCAAGAGGCACCAAAAGTTACAGTTACAAATTTTTCAGTTACACAGACATGTTTTGTACTAAATTACAGAAGGCAGTTACAACACAGGAAAACCGTCTCAAGGGCTCTCAGTCTGGTTTTAAATGTATTCAAGGAGATAGATACCAGCTTTGTCCTGGTAGAAGCTGAGACTCTGATAAAGTTTTCTCCTCAGTGAGACCCACCACATGTGTTCTGGACCCAATCCCAACTTTGTTTTTTTAAACAATTTTATGGATCTTTTACTGATGAGATTGTAACCCTGATGAATTGCTCCTTTCAGACGGGGGTCTTTCCTGCTGCCTTTAAAAGGGCAGTGGTGAGGCCCCTGTTGAAGAAGAGCAATTTAGATTTTAATGAATTAAACAATTATCGACCGGTATCCAACTTACCATTTTTAAGCAAAATTTTAGAAAAGTTGGTTTTAAGTCAACTAAATGATTTTATAAACACGAATAATGTCCTAGAGAAATTTCAGTCTTGTTTTAGGGTGAACCACAGCACCGAGACGGCTCTTCTGAAGATTTTAAATGATTTTAGAGTAAATGATGATAAACGGAAGCTGACAGTGTTGGTTCTACTGGATCTAAGTGCTGCCTTTGATACAGTAGACCACACTATTCTTTTAACTCGTTTAAAACAGATCAGCCTCTCTGGTGCTGTACATAGATGGTTCACATCCTACCTCACAGACAGGACTTTCATGGTGAGTTTGGATACCTGTTCCTCTCGGGTCCATGGGATTACATGTGGTGTGCGCCAGGGCTCAATTTTAGGCCCAGTGCTTTTTAATCTTTATATTCTCCCTCTTGGCGGAGTCATCAGGAGACAAGGGGTTAAACTTCACAGTTATGCTGATGAAACACAGTTGTACATCTCCGTGTCTCCTGATGACTATCGGTCAATGGATGCACTTTTTAACTGTATTTTACACATTGAATCCTGGATGGCAGAGAACTTTCTCCAGCTCAACCAGGACAAAACTGAAGTTTTAGTCATTGGTCCTGAGGCCCAGAGAGAATATTTACTAAGAAATCACAATGCAGCCATAGAAACACTACTTGGTATATATGTTGTGTGTGTGTGTGTGTGTGTGTGTGTGTGTGTGTGTGTGTGTGTGTGTGTGTGTGTGTGTGTGTGTGTGTGTGTGTGTGTGTGCATGCCTGCATGCGTGTGTGTGTGTGTGTGTGTGTGTGTGTGTGTGTGTGTGTGTGTGTGTGTGTGTGTGTGTGTGTGTGTGTGTGTGTGTGTGTTGGTGTTGGTATGTGTGTGTCTGCTCTGTTTACTCGATCCCCAGTGAGCTGTGGTGGATGGCTGCTTATACTGAGCCAGGATCCTCTGGAGGTTTCTTCCTGTTAAGAGGGAGTTTTCCTCTTCACTGTCGCTAAATGCTTGCTTAGTATGAGGATTGCTGTAAAGTCTCTGACACTAGTCATTGACTCGATGTAATTTGCTGGGTTCCTTATATAAGAAACATTTTACTGATTGGCTTAATGAACTGACCTGTATTGGAACGTTTACTGTGTGAAGTGCCTTGAGATGACTCGTCGTGATTTGGTGTTATATAAATAAACGTGAATTGAATTGACATTGTGCTGTTTGATCAACATGCACATGTCAGGGTGGCCTTTTATTGTAGGCAGTCTAAGGCACACCTGTACATTATTCATGCTGTCTAATCGGCCCCTTGATATGCCACACCTGCGAGGTGGGATGGATTATCTTGGTAAAGGAAATGTGATCACTAACACATGTAGACAGATTTCAGAACAACATTTGAAAGTCATCTGTCTTTTGTGTATGTAGGCAAGTTTTCAGATGTTTGAGTTCATCCATCCATCCATCCATCCATCCATCCATCCATTTTCATCCGCTTATCCGGAGTCGGGTCGCGGGGCAGTAGCCTAAGACGAGAGGCCCAGACTTCCCTCTCCCCAGCCACTTGGGCCAGCTCCTCCGGGGGAATCCGAAGGCGTTCCCTGGCCAGGTGAGAGACATAGTCCCTCCACCATGTCCTGGGTCTACCTTTAGGTCTCCTCCCGGTTGGACGTGCCCGGAAAACCTCACCAGGGAGGCGTCCAGGAGGCATCCTGACCAGATGCCCGAGCCACCTCAACTGGCTCCTCTCGATGTGGAGAAGCAGCGGGTCTACTCTGAGCCCCTCTCGAATGACAGAGCTTCTCACCCTATCTCTAAGGGAGAGCCCAGCCACTCTTCGGAGAAAACTTATTTCGGCCACTTGTATCCGCAATCTCGTTCTTTCGGTCACTACCCAAAGCTCATGACCATAGGTGAGGGTAGGAACGTAGATCGACTGGCAAATCGAGAGCTTCGCCTTCGGACTCAGCTCTCTCTTCACCACAACAGACCGGTACAATGCTCGCATCACTGCAGATGCAGCAACAATCCGCCCATCGATCTCACGCTCCAGTTTTCCCTCACTCGTGAACAAGACCCTGAAATACTTAAACTCCTCCACTTCAGCAAGGAACTCATCCCTGACCCGGAGAAGGCATTCTACCCTTTTCCAAATCAAGACAATGGTCTCAGATTTAGAGGAGCTGATTCTCATCCCAGCAACTTCACACTCGGCTGTGAACCGCTCCAGCGAAAGCTGAAGTTCACATTCTGATGAAGCCAACAGGACCACAACATCTGCAAAAAGAAGAGACCTGATCCTCAGGCCACCAAAACGGATGCCCTCCACACCTTGGCTGCACCTAGAAATCCTGTCCATAAAGGTTATGAACAGAATCAGTGACAAAGGGCAGCCTTGGCGGAGTCCAACTCTCACTGGGAATGAGCCCGACTTACTGTTGGCAATGCGGACCAAGCTCTGGCACCAGTCATACAGGGACCTAACAGTCCATATCAGAGGGCCTGGTATCCCATACTCCCAGAGTACCCACCCACAGGGCCCCCCGAGAGACGCAGTCAAACGCCTTCTCCAAATCCACAAAACACATGTAGACTGGTTGGGCAAATTCCCACACACCCTCCAGGATCCCCCTAAGGGTACAGAGCTGGTCCAGTGTTCCACGGCCAGGACGAAAACCACATTGCTCCTCCTGAATCTGAGGTTCAACAATCCGACGAACCTTCCTCTCCAGAGCCCCTGAATAGACCTTACCAGGAAGGCTCAGGAGTGTGATCCCCCTGTAGCTGGAACACACCCTGCGGTCCCCCTTTTTAAATAAGGGGACCACCACCCCGGTCTGCCAGTCCAGTGTGACTGCCCCAATGTCCACGCAATATTGCAGAGCCGTGTCAGCCAACACAGCCCCACAACATCCAGAGCCTTTAAGAACTCCTGGCGGATCATATCCACCCCTGGAGCCTTGCCACAGAGGAGCTTTTTAACCACCTCAGTGACCTCAGCACCAGAGATTTGAGAGGCCAACCCAAAGTCCCCAGACTCTGCTTCCTCACTGGAAGACGTGTCAGTGGGATTGAGGAGGTCTTCCAAGTATTCTGCCCACCGATTCACAACGTCCTGAGTAGAGGTCAGCAGCACACCGTCCCCACTATAGATAGTGTTGGTAGTGCACTGCTTCCCCCCCCGAGGCACCGGATGGTGGACCATAATCACCTCGTAGCCGTATGGAAGTCTTGCTCCATGGTCTCACCAAACTCCTCCCATGCCCGAATTTTTGCCTTGGCGACCACCGGAGCCGCGTTCCGCTTGGACTGCCAGTACCCGTCAGTTGCCTCTGGAGTCCCACAGGCCAAAAAGGTAGGACTCTTTCTTCAGCTTGACAGCATCCCTAACCGCTGGAATCCACCAACGGGTTCGGGAGTTGCCACCACGACAGGCACCGACGACCCTGCGACCACAGCTCCGGTCAGCCGCCTCAACAATGGAGGCACAGAACAGGGTCCATTCAGACTCAATGTCCCCCGCCTCCCCGGAACATTTTGGAAGCTCTGTCGGAGGTGGGAATTGAAGCTTCTTCTGACAGGAGACTCTGCCAGACGTTCCCAGCAGACCATCGCGATACGTTTGGGCCTGCCTGGTCTGACCGGCATCCTTCCTCACCATCTGGGCCAACTCACCACCAGGTAGTGGTCAGTTGACAGCTCCGCCCCTCTCTTCACCCGAGTGTCCAAGACATGCAGCCGCAGGTCAGATGAAACACCAACAAAGTCGATCATCGAGCTGTGGCCTAAGGTATCCTGGTGCCAAGTGCGCATATGGGCACCTTTATGTCAGAACGTGGTGTTCATTATGGACAATCCATGACTGGCACAGAAGTCCAATAACAAAACACCACTCGAATTCAGATCGGGGGGCCATTCCTCCCAACCACACCTCTCCAGGTACCACTGTCGTTGCCCACGTGAGCGTTAAAGTCCCCCAGCAGAACGAGGGAGTCACCGGAAGGAGCACTTTCCAGCACCCCCTCCAAGGTCTCCAAAAAGGGTGGGTAGTCTGAACTGTAGTTTGGTGCATAAGCACAGACCACAGTCAGAACCCGTCCCCCCCACACGTAGGCGGAGGGAGGCTACCCTTTCATTCACTGGGGTAAACCCCAATGTACAGGCACCAAGATGGAGGGCAACTAGTATGCCCACCCCTGCTTGGCGCCTCTCAGTGGGAGCAACTCCAGAGTGGTAGAAAGTCCAACCTCTCTCAAGGAAACTGATTCCAGAGCCAGAGCCATGTGTTGAGGTGAGTCCGACTATATCTAGTCGGAATCTCTCAACCTCACACACCAACTCAGGCTCCTTCTCCACCACAGAGGTGGCATTCCATGTGCCAAGAGCCAGCTTCTGTAGCCGGGGATCAGACCGCCAAGGTCCCCACCCTCGACTACCACCTGTCACACACTGCACCCGATCCCTTTGGCCCCTCCCACGAGAGGTGGGCCCATGGGAAGGGGGACCCACGTTTCCTCTTCGGGCTGTGCCCAGCCGGGCTCCACGAGCGAAAGCCTGGCCACCAGGCGCTCGCCAACGTGCCCCACCTCCAGGCCTGGCTCCAGAGGGGGGCCCCAGTGACCCACAGCCGGGCGAGGGAACACGGTTTCCATTTATATAATTCATCATAAGAGATCTTCGGGCTGCTCTTTGTCTGATCCCTCACCTAGGACCTGTTTGCCATGGGTGACCCTACCAAAGGCAGAAAGCCTCAAACAGCTTAGTTCCTAGGATCATTGAGACACTCAAACCCCTCCACCATGGTAAGGTGGCAGCCCAGGTTTGAGTTCAGCTCATGAAAAATGGGAGCAAAAACAAAAGTGTTGCATTTATATTTTTGTTCAAACTTCTTTCCGGAGTATTTCTCTTATCCGATGGCACCATTTAGTGGCTGACAAGTGTATCACACAAAACCGCTGTTCCTGTATTTTTTAAGATGGCGACTTCACGTTTCTGTTTATAAATGTGCTTCTGTAGCCGTCAAACAGAGCTAAAACACGTTGTTTTACGAGTATTATTCCCATGTCATGTTGTGTTTTCATATATTATATTTTAGAGACTTTCTTGCTCGTGAAAATTTCATCAACTCTGCATCAGCTGAGGTATTCTTTAAATGTGAAGCATCTAAGCGGTAGTCTAACGCTATTGGTTAGTTCTGGTGGGCGCTCAGTTTCTTATTGCACGGAGCTCTGCCAGGCAGGGGGCGTGCTTAGCAACAAAAAAAAAGACGTATTGCTTATATCACAGTGCATGATAAGATAATCACTTTTACAGATTTCTGACAAATCATACATAATTTCTGAAAGAGGAAAACTCCGGAAAGCAGCTTTCAGTCTATGCATAAACCATCTGAATTCTAAAATTCCTCCATGTGCAGTGATGGCAACCTAAAAGGTTTCAGGAGTCTATGGAAAAGAATGGAAAATTATGAGGGCAAATTCAGTTTTTAGACCTTTTTTTATTATTTCTTTTTTCTCTACATCAAGTCCTCCAGGAAATTACCTGTTTCTGCACAGGAAGACTTGTGAGGTCATGTAAAGTGAGACAAACAAGACTAAAGACGAGATAAGAGAAAAGAATGTTTACTGTGACACCTGTTCATTCATTACACAAGCACCCACCCACACATACACACACACACACACACACACCTTTTGTTCTTTTTATAAACGAGATGGCTTAACACCACAAATAGGGCCGCTGGAGAAAAGAAGCAGTGGGCTATCATTTCTGCTCTGTGTATCTGTGTGAGGAGCAGATCTGGGGGATTAGAGGACAAACACATTCTGAATGGCCTCCTTACCATGTAAAACCGCGTCCTTGACCTACTGATGGACTCGTCTACCCCAAAAAAGGAACAAAGGAAGTAGGGGTGAAGTGTGCCAACCAGGGGAGAAATGATCCAGAATTACTGTAACGGATCATAATTTTAATATTTTCATCAGTGACTCATTATTCCCATTAACTGAGCCGTAGCTTTCATGAGCTGTGGAGTTCCTGTAAATTATGAAGAGACTTATTGTTTGTGGTTGGGGGTGTATTCATTTACTGGTCCTAGTTTCCTGCAGGGTATGAATTGTTCTTATGCCTTGACAGTGCAGTAGAGACACATACAATGCTTCACCGTTGCACTTTACAGCCAAGCACCGAACAGTTTGTGAGAAAAATTGCTTGTGAATTACACTCAAGTGTCAGGGAGAGACCCATTTTCATGGTGCAACATTTGTAATGTCTTGGCAAGCTCACGTTGTGCCAGTATTGCACCAAGCTGCCACAAAAACAACTGAGGTGAGAAAAAAATGCAGTTTCAGCTAGAATCTCACAGAAACAGTGGGTATGACTTTAGCAATAGGCTTTTTAATTGACCGTGTCCCATTTGGGCATTTGAAGTAACTACATTGGTTTTTCTTCCATTGTGCTTCACTAGCCACTCTTCAAATAATTTCCCACTGAGTTAGTACCAATCAGCACGAGTTAACCACAAGTCCCACCCAGCAACTTTACTGGGCTATTTATAAGTACATACAGAAACTCTGTTTATCCCTGAAATGGCTCAGAATGTTATTTTGGGCCAGTCCGTTACAACTGGAACACGGACATTCCACACAGATCCGTTAAAATTACCCAGAAGATCTGATTGCAGAAATGGGCCTACTGTCAATGTTTAGAGACATAGTAGCCTCTTTTAGAAAACAATGCTGCCAATTTGCTGCAAGTCTGAGCCAGCATCAGGGAGCCTTAGGCCATTTATAAGTGGTCAGACCGTGGTGGTAATGCGGTGTAAGCATGTTCTTTTTACAAAAGAATACACGAAAGTGGTAAAAAGGGGTGAGCTCAAGCTCTAACAGAGAGAAGCTCCTTGAGCTCTGCATCGCTCCAGTTTACCATCTCAGCTCATTCGGTTTATAAAAGCGAAACTTATGACTGTGTTTACTTTTATTTTCAACATAGCTGCAAGCCAGAGCTCAGCAGTAATTCCACATGTCTGGCATTGCGGCAATATCACTACCAGGCGTGGAGGCGCAAATGCCGCAAAATTCTGGCATCGCCACATCCAGGAGGCATCCTTATCAGGTGCTCAAGCCACCTCAACTGGTTCTTCTCGATGTGGAGGAGCACAGGGTCTACTCCGAGCTTCTCCAGGATGACCGTGCTTTTCATCCTACCTCTAAGAAAGAGCCCAGACACCCTGGGGAGAAAACTAATTTTGGCCACTTGTGTCCACAATTTCATTCTTTCCGTCATTACCCAAAGCTCGTGACCAAGGGTGAGGGTAGGAATGTAGATCTACTGGTAAATGGAGAGCTTTGCCTTCCGGATCAGCTCTTTCTTCAAAAGTCCTGTGTCAGCCAACACATTTCTACAACATCCAGAGCCTTAAGGCACTCTGGGTGACGAGCACAGAAATCCAATACCTTGGAGGAAGGTCCGTCGAAGGTGCGGGGGGTGTTCGCCCAACCAATCTACATGTGTTTTGTGGATTTGGAGAAGGTGCCGGAATGTGTCTCTCGGGGGACCCTGTGGGGGGTATTTTGGGAGTTTGAGGAAACAGCTCCTTGATACGGGTTGTTAGGTCCCTGTATGACCAGTGTCAGAGCTATGTCCGAATTGCCGGCAGTAAGTCAGGCTTATTCCAAGTGAGAGTTGAACTCCACCAAGGCTGCCCTCTGTCACCAATTCTATTCATGTCTTTTATGGACAGGATTTCTAGGCGCAGCCAAGGTGTTGAGGGGATCTCTTTTGGTGGCCTGAGGATCAGGTCTCTGCTTTTTGCAGATGATGTGGTGTCGGCTTCATCAATCTCCGGCTTTCCCTGGAGTGGTTCACAGCAGAGGGTGAAGCAGCTGAGATGAGAATCAGCTTCTCTAAATCCGAGACTAGGGTCTTGAGTTTGAAAAGGGTAGAAGGCCCTTTCCGGGTCAAGGATGAGGTCCTGCCCAAGGAGAGAAAACTGGATCGCGAGACTGATAGGTGGATTGGCACTGCATCTGCAGTGATGTGGGCGTTGTACCGGTCTGTCATGGTGAAGAGAGAGCTGAGCTGGAACACGAAGCTCTCGATTTACCGGTCGACCTACGTTCCTATCCTCACCTATGGTCATGAGCTTTGGTAGTGACCAAAAGAACGAGATTGTGGATACAAGTGGCTGAAATGAGTTTTCTCCACAGGGTGTCTGGGCTCTCTCTTAGGGATAGGGTGAGAAACTTGGTCATCCGGGAGGGGCTCGGAGTAGACCCACTGCTCCTCCACATGGAGAGGTGCCTGTTGAGGTGGCTCGGTTGAGGTTTTCCAGGCGCGTCCAACTGGAGAAGACCTAAAGCAAGGCCCAGGATATGTTGGAGGGACTATTTTTCTCACCTGGCCTTGGGCTTCCCCTGGAAGAGCTGGCCCAAGTGGCTGGGGAGAGGGAATTCTGGGCCTCTCGACTTAGGCTACTGCCCACGTGACCTGACTCCGGAGAGGCAGAAGAGAATGGATAATAATAATGAAAATAGTTTGGATTTATAAAGCACTTTCCATTATTCATGCACTCTCACATTCACACACTGTCAGTGATGGTAAGCTAATATGTAGCCACAGCCGCCCTGGGGCAGTCTGACAGAGGCGAGGCTGCCATTTTGCATCATCCGCCCCTCTGACCACCACCAACACAGGCAAGTTGGGTGAAGTGTCTTGCCCAAGGACACGACAGCAGAATCCCCCTGTCGGGAGCTGGAATCAAACCCAACTCGCTCTACCTCCTGAGCTACTGCTGCCCCTATGGATGGATGCTGCACAACTACACAGCATGGTGGCACAGTGGTTAGCACTGTTGCCTCGCAGCACGAAGGTTGCAGGTTCGAAATTCGGCTGCGGCCTTTCTGTGTGGAGTTGCGTGTTCTCCCCATGCATACGTGGGTTTCCTCCGGGTTCTCCGATTTCCCTCACAGATCCCAACATGCCCTATAGGTTAGAAATTGTAAGTCGCTTTGGATAAAAGCGTCTGCTAAATAAATAAACATAAACATAATTAAGATACTGGCTAAAAAAGAACGGTTTCAAAATCACTGACCCAAATCAATATCAGATCAGAACAGATTGGATCAAATTGCGTTAAACGATTCTAAATGTTGGGATTCAAACTCAAATTTATTCTTGGAATTTGAATCAAAACCTAGCACTATTTGACTGCTGATATTGTCATGGTGAAACTATGAGACATCTAAAGTAGCTGTCCAACAATGTGTAGCACACTAGAAACTATAGCTGCACCATATTTGGTGTGAACCAGGCTCTGTGTGTGTGTGTGTGTGTGTGTGTGTGTGTGCGTGCGTGCGTGCGTGCGTGCGTGCGTGCGTGCGTGCGTGCGTGTGTGTGTGTGTGTGTGTGTGTGTGTGTGTGTGACAGGTGGCTCATACCATACACAGAACGAATCACTGGCCCATCAAATGACTGCCAGGAGAGCTTCGTTGAAAATGTGCACACTCACACATTGCAAGCAGACAAGCATAAAACAAGTGTTCAGACATCCTCTTCCTCTTTGAGCTTCTTTCTAACACGTTTTCTGTGTCTTCGCCCCTTGTACTGTGCAGCACCTTCACTCACCGCACAAACCGCTTGGATTTCTTGGTTTAACAAGTTTGTCTCAGATCCTTTTTTGTCCTCTATGTACAGCTCGGCATTCAGGCTCTTTAGATCTGCCTTAGTTCCTTTTTCTCAACTGAATCAATCAATTTTCTTTCTTTTCTTTTTACTTCTGGACCAAAATACAGCTCTTCCTATAATAAACATTGAAACAACTTGCTGAAAACAAAAACTCCTTACATAACTTTCCTTTTAACTTCATCTAATTATGATATCAAATCGGAGTGTATTAATTTTGTTGATTTCCCATCTCAGGTGTTTGCTCACTTACAGCCGAGTAAACCAATGATGCACTACAGTAGCACTGAAATAGCAGAAGATCAGACGGTGACCCAAAACCCCAGCAACACGATGGTCCAAAAGGTAAAATGGCTCGGGCGGAATGATATTCAAGGAATTCTAGCTTAAAGATATCCAACTGTAGTCAGCCTACGTGATGAGTCTAATTACAGGAGTTACACAGTCTGAAATATGCTTCATTATTAGCTTGTTTACTTTAAAATGGGTAAATGATTTCCAGCTCTGAGGTAAAGCCAGTATCTCACTGCACTGTGACTGTTGGCAATCTACACAGTTAGCATGGTCTCCCCGTGCATGTGTGTTTTCTCCGGGTACTCCAGATTCCTCTCAAAGGCTAAAAACATGCACGGTAGTTTAAAGACTATTTTTTTCAACAAGTCTATCTCTATTGGAAAAAAATCTCTGCTACTCAGTAAATTGATGTAGGCCAAAGTAGGAGTGATATTCAGACATCTCACCGATTGGCTAACAGCAACAGGACAATACCACTGACTCTGTTTGCTTTGAAACACTGATGTTTAATCACCACAAATAACATAAGTCTGAAGGATTAGCAGAGTTGCTAATCCTAACGGTTAGCTTCTACGTACTCTGATCTCTCCTGGACGCTAAATCAACAGCAGCTTTCATCGTCGCAAGCCACAACACATCACATATCTGTCAGGATTTGGTCACTTTCACATCAAAAGTCCAGCGAGACCAAGCACCAGACAGACTGAGCAGAGCCCGATGGAGAGCGATCGCTGCCAAGACTAAGCCTAACCAGACCTAACTCCTCTGCCTTTGTCACCCCAAAACATTAAGAGTGATTCTAAATGTGTGTTTCAGACTATTTCAAGACTCCAACTAGTAGCAAACAGTGCGGCGTCACCAAATGTGTCAGAGTTAGTAGGAAGTAGGGATGTGAATCTGACAACAACTCACAATTCAATTCAAATTTTAAACATTATTAAACATGACAGAAATTACGTTGTGACTCATAAAACACATACTGAATAATAGGAAAGGTTAAACTCGTCCTTCAACAGACTGCAGCATAGGAGCACACAGACAGAGCAAGCACAAAGCGAGCAGCTAATGCTAGCACTGGCTGCAGAAAAGATACGTTCAGGGATGCTCGGAAATGTGGTAGCTGGCATAAAGGCTTTCCGACAGGATGGATTGTTGAGATTTATGAATCGATTCTGAATCTTTATATGTAGGAATCGCGATTCTGACGTGAATCAATATTTTTCAGGCACCTCTAGTAGGCAGTTATAAAAAAGAAAAGCAATACTGCAAACATCAGATTTACATAAAAAAAAGTTCCTTAGCTTATTACAAGAAATGCACCTTTAAAGTCACAGTGTGTATTTTTGCTGGCAGTAGACACCTAAATCGGTGCAAGCGAGCAGTATTTTTGTGTTGGAGTAAGGCCTTACTAACGGACGCCCATTAGGGTCAAAAAGCCCTGGGGAGTGAAAACTTTAGCAAAATAAAAATCACACCACATTCCCTTTCATCACCGGCAACAAGTGAAGAGGTAAATGTGTAAAACAACAACATTTAACCCCGGCTTTCCACCGGAGCCGTCAGCAGCACGTTACTGCAGCAGCACGTCTTGCTCGCGTAAACTGCTGCTTGGCCCTTCCCACGAGACGCGAAGCAGCAGGGGAGCAGCTGTCACCGACCGAGCACGAAGTCACACGAGTGACTTCGTCGGTAAACACAACAACAAGCAGGAGAAAATTACAACATGGTTTGTGTTTTATGTTCTGTCCGTTTTATAATCGCCAATACGGACCTGAAAAACAAAGGAGACCGCTAGCTATGTGATAACTTCTCACGGGGCCGCACAATTAGTAACCTTTTTTAAAGTAAAGCAACCGGTTCTTTATTCTGAAAATCTCGGGAGCTCCTCTCCATTTCTGCGTCCGATTTCCTGTCTTTCCTTCCCCAAAAATGTCGAACTTGACCCGTTTCAGAGGCGTCGCGCGTAGAATATTGAACCGGTGCGTAAAGGCCGCGACATGCTGCTCCTGAGACGCGGCCGACTCGCGCTGCTGACGGCTCTGGTGGAAAAGGTTCTGTTGACCACAGCGGTTCCTGTCAGCAGCTATGACGTGCTGCTGCAATAACGTGCTGCTGACGGCTCCTGTGGAAAGCCGGGGTAAGAATGATGAGAGTTTGGTAATCGTTTGTGACAAATCAGTAAATGGATTTTGTCCTCGCCCTGCGATGGACTGGCTCTCTGTCCAAGGTGTACCCCGCCTGATTCCCCCCACCCCCCTGCGAGGACAAAGCAGGCTCAGAAAATGGGTGGATTTTGTCCTCATGGGCTCCCGTAGAAGGAAACACAGCATCTAATATGGCGTTGCCCAGAGATTAAGACCCTCTTCTATGTATTTTAGACCTGATTATTATGATTAGGTTATGAAGCCGCCAATATTTTTCAACAACTGGGCGTCATTTAATTAATTGTCAACAGCATTTTTTGGATATTTCCAGAAATTAATAGTGAAAATTACACATTGTTTCATCAAACTCATTCTGCTTATTTTCACATTTTATTTCCTCTTTTTCTAAGGAAAACTGCTTGACTTGCTCTCAGCTAGAGCAGAAACAGCAGGCTGAGGGTGGCAGGTGGTTTTTCCTGAGATGTCTGAATTCTGCCTTCAGCCAGTGTGACCCCACTCCCCCCGTCTGTCCACGCCCACCCGTCTCTGCTTGGCTTTGGCCCTGAAGCAACAGGGCTGAGATTGAAGGTTATTTTCCTCCACTGAGCCAAAAGTCACTCCCCCACAACATATCAAAGTCCTGCAGTCATTGGATGGAAATAATTTACAGTTATCCAATATTTCTGTTTCAGCTGGTTTGCAGCTTCTGATTTGTGGGAGTTTCTACTTTACAACATGTTGATGTGTTTATAGAATGCATTTTAATTATAGCCTTCAGATAATCCTAAAAACAGACAATTCAACATGTTGGCTTTTTTTATTTTTACATTATTTAATATTATTTTTTATTTTATCAGCAGGCTTTAAATTAATGTGAGTAAACAGCACTAAAGACAAGTGTAGCAGAGGGTTACAGTATTAAAAAAACACCAAGACATTCAAAAGAGACATAATTCACAACTTGTCAACACAAAAGCTTAATGATCTTTAGATTTACACACCATCATCCACAAAGAAAATCACCAGCCTAATGGTGAAATATAAAACTCTTGATTGTACTCATATTAATACAGAATTCTGATTTTTATATTCTTAACAACTCTAAACACGTTTTTTAAATCACCCAACAGGAGCATTTGATAAAAGGTTGATGCTTGAATCATGTGCCCTCAAAAGTTAACCACTTAGAAGTAACGTTGCTCTTGAGCCCTGGGCCTTTTTTAGAAATCTGGTTGAAAATAACATGCTCACACTTTAATGAGCATATTTCTGTAACCACAAAGTCTATTTGATTGCTTTTGGTCAAGTAAAATCTTGTGGGATTTGTTGAGATGTGTAATTATTAGTATGTGTCACTGATTAAGTGTATATGGACATGGAACGTTGTAAAAAAAGTTCATCTTTTTTCTCTGCTGCCTGAAAAAGATTTAATTTCAGGTTGACTACCTCTTTGGAAACACGCAGCAGTAGCTTCAAACTTCAATGAATTCATGGCCCTACTTCTTAGAGGTGTGGACTCGAGTCACATGTGTGGACTCGAGTCACATGACTTGGACTCGAGTCAGACTTGAGTCATTTTTTTAATGACTTCTGACTTGACTTGATAAAATCTATAAAGACTTACGACTTGACTCGGACTTGAACGCCAGTGACTTGTGACTTGAATCGACTTGCATCTATTAAATGATGATGACGTGAGCATATTTGATATTTAAGCACAAGCTATCCAAAAATGCTTAGATAAGTGGAAGATGGCCTTTAAGAAGCTTTATTTCTGGAATTTATTCATTATCATTGTCATTAAATTGAAGATGGACAGATGACTTGAATATGACTTGAAAATTCAAAGTTAAGGACTTGGTTGTCTTTGACTTGGACTTGACTTGAGGGTTGACTGGAAAGAATTGCAACTTGCAAAGCAGTGACTTGGTCACACCTCTGCTACTTCTTGACAAAAGCTGTAAAAAGTTTGACTTTGATGAAGTGAAGAACAAATTTACACGGGTTTATATACGACACTTGTGCCAAGTGTATTGCATTACCGTTTCTTCCCCTGACTAGTTTAGGTAATTTAACCTTCTAGCCATCTTTGTAAACATTGTTTAGAACGTTCTTGAATCGCTGCGTAACAGCCATTGGCTGAAGCTCTTTGACGCACGAGATTTCCTCAGGTTCCCATTGCACTGTTTTGGTAGTTCCACCCCCAGATAGAACCTCTGAACCAATAGGGAGTCTAAGTCACGACCATCTATTTCCGGATCAAGGGTCTTCGTAAAACAAAAAAATGAATGCAAGTCAATAAGGCTCAAAATGCTGTTTTCTAATTCTGCTTGTTTTGTGCCATGGATTTCACATATGATGTCCCAGAATTTTAAAGACACATTTTGATACCAAGAAAGCGCTGATTTTTGAACAGGGGGAAACATTACTTTAGGTTTTGTGTGAAAATAAGTCCAGGACTACAAATGCGCTCCACGTAAGTGATGTCAACTAACCAGACACAGAGAAAAACAGAGGGAAATCGCTGTGAGCTCAACGAACTTGAAATCCTTTCTTAGGAGGGAAAGAAGCACCATAAATCTGGCTATTTGGTAAGTAGCAGCTACGCTAGGGGAGGAGATTCTGTGGTGATGTCTGGTTTGTAGTCATGCTAATTACAAATTTTAACAATCTGATAAATCTCAAAGTACATGACTGGCATGGTTGAAACACCCATCATTAGTTTTAATTTAAATTAAAGTACAGCATATCTGCGACCCAGGGCCTAAGACTAAGCGGATTAGAAAATAGCTCTTTTAGCCATTGACTTGCATTCATTTTTTCATTCTTCTGGGGACCCATGAGCCGACCAGAAGGGGAGGAGACTTAGGCTCCCTATAGAATCACTTGCTGTTGAGTTTTTTCATTTGGCTTTCGTAAACCAATCACAGGAGTAGATTTACCGTAAACCAGGAAATGACAGAAATTTGTAAACGGTTGGTTAGGGGCTGGGCAATATGGCCTGAAATCAACATCACAATATATTGAGGATTTCGCCTCGATAACGATAAAAGGACAATAACTACAGGTATGTGCAGAAACAAAAGTTGTCCACTAGATGGGGCTGTCACGGGTATTACATTGAGTCACATTTTTACGTGACCCAAGGTGGTACAGCTTTTTAACGGGACATGAACGTTGCCAACCTACACACACCTTTTCCCTTTTTTATTATCAAATTTACTGACATGGGGAAAATTATCTCGATAAGAGTCAGAAATTTCGATAATGATTTTCAATTTATTGTCCAGCCCTACGGTCAGTGTAGATAGCCTGTTTTTACAGCTGTTTCACTTAGCAGCTAATTGCTGCTTTGTCGTTGAGGGACAAAAAGTGGATTCTATCATTTAGATGAGTCACGTATGTAGTAGGTAGTTTGCATATAGAGTATTGGTGAATATTAAGCATGTTTTTGGTTCGATTTTGCCACAGGAAGTGCGCTCGGACCCCGTACTCGGTCTGTCGGGTTCAAGATGGGTCATCATTGAGGCGCCATATAGGTTCTACTTTGTTAAAGTAAAAACATAACCACTCTGTGGTTAAAATTGACTCATTTTGTCGCATGAACTAGAAAATTCAAGGTGTTTTCTGAATTTTTTTTCAACAAAAACAGGTTTTCGTGTGTTATCAAAGGCATACACGGGTGACATTTCTGTCCCTTCGATTTGACAGAACGACAGATCCCATTGTTAACAGTTAGAAATGTCGAAAAGCTCAAAGCAAATTATAAAACTAAACAAATTTAAAAGAAAAAACAATAGATGCCTTCAAGCTGTAAAATTCTGACTGACAGCAACAAGGTAAATCAATCAGCGTACATAACTTGCACGATGTCATCACGTTGTGGTCTGACGGGGGTTTCTGTTACAGGAGTGAAGCCCTGCACGGTTCACGCTTGCCATTCTGATCTGAACACTACAAACACGAACAGGTCTGCGCCCACAGAGCTGCTGCTGGCCTGACTGTAAGTTGTTGACTCGAATGGATAAATGCTTGACACAACCTGCACATCTGACATTTATGTACAGTGTCAATTACACTGTGTGTTCTGTAATGACCGGGTCCAGATCAGTCTGGACCTCCACGGGAAGGTCAAACACACAACTCAGTTCCCTGCAGCACCATTTTCTTTAGCAGTAGAAGAACATCAGTGCTTGATGTGGTTCTTAATTTGCGCATCCTGACATTGTGGTGCCAGTTATTGCTGCAAATACGTAAAGGTCAAAAGTTCAAGACATTTGGTAAACAACAACCAGCAGGATTCAGAGCAAGGTCAAAACGTGTTTGCCTTTTTCACGACAAGCACATTAATGCACAATGCTGCCAGCAGCTGTAAAACAGTAGGACGCAAAGCAGTGCAGAAACAACACACACCTACACACACACACACACACACCTTCACAATCATTTTTAGCCTTTTATCCAATTAGCCTTCTCTCCATTCCTCCTGCACTCATCTAGTCGATAGCTTCCCATCGAGGTTACTTCAAAAACCTTTTATCCCGTCAGCACAACTCCCACTTCCACCATTTAGCCTCAAAGATTTAAATCTTAGATGAATCAAAAGATGATCAGCTGTTGATGCTGAACTTGACACACACACACCTCAGCATGTAAAGTGAGAGGAAGAGGAAGTTTCATAGAGAACAGCACTGGTGATATCCTGAATGTCATATTTACATGTATTTGTATTTACCTGCATTCATATGCAAACAACAAACCACTTTTTACTGGAAGAATGTCAGTGGTGCGCACTATTTTTTTAGATTTCGAATGCTTCTTTTTACAACCATTTTCAGTGTAAGACCTGCTGTGTCATTCTGTGTTTACAATCAGATTTTTGTAATGGTACAGTCTTTTTCAATTTATCATCATGACATCAGTAGAGATTATGAATTTAATGCTCTCTGAAAACAAGATTTTAACGCAGGTAAATACAGATATCTAGCTGTGCACTCCAATAAACCTGTTATAAACATCTGAGGGGTAAAAGGAAGGCTGGCTGCTCTCTGCTTCATGTCAACACTTCAGGCTGGCGTCTTTTTCCAGCAAAGATCACGAGGGAAAAGAACGATCACTCCATAACCCCACTGTGCACGCCTGAGTGAACTGTGCGTATGACGTTAATAATTTAAGCTTTAATATTCAAACCAGGAAAGCTTTGCTTCCAGTGTTAAATTAAGGCTAGTGAAATAAATAAATAAATGACTGATTCAGAGAGAATCTTTAGAGATTGTCCTTTTTTATTTATTTATTTATTTTTTTTGTGCCTATAAACACTTACCCCCAGCGTCTGATGTCTTAAAGGTGGAATATGGAACACAAACTCCAAAGCGACATCTAGTGTGTGGAGGTTGTAGTTGCAACAACAGAACAAGGTTTCCAGCCGTCAGCATACTGCACCTTCCTTCTGCACTCCTCTAAACGTCCCGCCGAAGTATTATTTCTTTTTAAATATAGTGTTTGATTTAGTGATGCATCAATATGAAACTTTTGGGCTGATACCAATATCTGATATCAATATCACTGTTATTCAGTTCAATTCAAGTTTATTTATATAGTGCCAAATCACGACAAGAGTCGTCTCAAAGCACTTCGCATAATAAACATTCCAATTCACAGTTCATTAAGCCAATCAGAAATAATGTTTCCTACATAAGGAACCCAGCAAATTGCATCAAGTCACTGACGAGTATCAGTGACTATACAGCAATCCTCATACTAAACAAGCATGCAGCGACAGTGGAGAGGAAAACTCCCTTTTAACAGGAAGAAACCTCCAGAGAATCCTGGCTCAGTATAAGCAGCCATCCTCCACGAATCACACACACACACATGCACACACACACACACACACACACACACACCTAAGGACAATTTGGACAGACCAATCAACCTAACAGTCATGTTTTTGGACTGTGGGAGGAAGCCGGAGTACCCGGAGAGAACCCACGCATGCACAGGGAGAACATGCAAACTCCATTCAGAAAGACCCCAGGCCGGGAATCGAACCCAGGGCCTTCTTGCTGCAAGGCAACAGCTCTAACCACTGCGCCACTGCGCAGCCTAGAATATATCAATACGAGTAACCTAACGGCTTTAATCTTGGCAGTGGAGAGGAACAGCATGATATACAACATCAAACAGCGACATCAAACGGGATTTCCTTCTTTTTGGTTTAATGGCACACGGCATAAACAACCTGTGACCTTTGAAGTCTCAAGGGATTTTGTGACCTCGCGAGTTAAGCAAGGAGTACGGAAGAGGAGTCGCTCTGCAGCTGAGTTTCTCCTGATGTGTACTGGCATGCAGCAAAAGTCACGAGTATACCGTTCCGCTCAGCTAAAAGCTCGATGATTGTGTTGTACAGTCAGTTTTTCATTCAGTGCAGAAATTGCTGAAAGTGAAACAAAATTATAGAGAATTGAGCTGAACTGAGAACTAATAAACCCCCAAAGACTGTGTGGCTGCATGGTGATGCAGTTGGAGGTACTGGTGCCTGTCAGCAAGAAAGTTGCAGGTTTAAAACCCAGCTGCAGCCATTCTAGGTGGAGTTAGGATGTTCTCCCAGTGCATGCGTGGGTTTTCTCTAGGTACTCTGGACTCCTCCCACGTACATGCATGCATGTTTAGGTTAATTAAATGCATTTCTTTATCCACAAATTGTACGTCGCTTTGTATGAAAGCATCTGCTGAATTAATAAACATAAACATGATAATTCACTTTAAACTCACTGCAACAAGCGACTCCCTTTCCACTGTTCAGACGTTTGATAAGTGATTATGAAAACAATCTCACATCTGCGTCACTCAGCAGATTCCCTCGTCCTGCTCTCCTTCAACGTTCTTTCCTTTTCTACTTCTCACCCAACCAACACTTTCATCCTTCCTGCACTTTCCCATCCCCCCACCAATCCCTGAGATGAGGACTGTCAACAGGCCATATATCTGACACAGTGCACCGTGCACTCTGGTCCAGACTGCTCCAGAGAGTTCACTAATGGGGCAGTCGGTATCGGAAGAATGAAGGAAGGGGTCGGCTGGGTGCTCAAGAGTCCATCAGACAGCTTTTAGAAGATGGAGACATAATCTTATGGAAGACAATGTAATGTGAACATCAATTGAGAATAGCAGAATGCTTTTATGCAGCAAGCTTGATATTTGAGTATGATAAATGGTTTTCTTTAGATCATGTCTACGTCAGCTTAGCAGCTTCCAGTCAAAACTCATGCACAGATGCCTCAAAGAGTCACAACACGTTTAAACTGCAGCTCGTGCTGCACTTTCAGCTGTACAGCTGCTCTGCCTCACTGAAGCTCAGCCTGACACGTGAACCATGTGGAAAATACAGAGAAATTCCTCTTCTCTTGCTCCACCTGGTCCAAGTGGCCTCTCCTCTTCCCACTACTTGTCATGTCTCACGCACAGCATGCAGTCACGCTCTTTAAAACAGGCTCACTGCCTCGCTTTCCTCACGCGCTCGCAAAATATGACAGCGCGCTGGCTCCCCTTGGCTGCGAACCTCTTTAGGAATGTTTGGTGCTGCAAGCCTGAAGGAACACACCATCAGCGCAGGCTCCGCACGCTGCCTCCTAAAGGCTTTGCAAGCTGACACAAGTGATGAACAGAGAAATCAAAACGCTCATGAAATAATAAATAGCATAGTGATCTCCAAGAAGATGCATGCCAACATTTAAGTTTGCATGAAGAAAATACGTTTTTCTTTCTAAACCTCCATAAAAGGAAACGCACTGGTTCAGACTGCATGTGCTTTCTCATTTTATAGTTACAGTTGGGAGCAGAGTAATGAAATGAGCTGATTACACCACTGGTTGCATTTGTACAGGAATATAGGCAATGAGAACTAAAAATGGTGTGAATGAGTGTTTGAAGAGTTTGTAAAAAGTCATCTTTGATCCAAGTCACCAAAACTTTATTGAGGCTGATGTCACTGGAAGTACATAATATAAAATATGCACTTTTATTTATATGTGACTGAAACAAGGAGGTAGATAGATAGATATGGCTGACAGATGGCAACTGTAAAATATTCTAAAATGTAACTGAAACTGTAAATAATAGTTTGTGATTTTAGTGGAATAAAGCAGCAAAGGGCAAAGTAAAACATGAGAAGTAAATTATATTTTTTCAAAGTGTGCATGTAGAGAGGATGAAGAAGTTTTTGTTGATAGTTCATGCTCATTTTCATTCTGTTTGAGCCTGTTTTACATTTTTGTGCTGCTACCCTGTATATTTAATGTTTTACGTCACATTCTTACTTTATTTTATTTGACAAAAATCATTCTCTATGCAAATAAAAATCAATCAAATCAACAGAGGCGGAGAACAAAAGCAGACTTTTGTTTTAGTTACTTTGTTTTTCGTTTAATGAAAATCTAAGTGCGACACTTGGCACAAACTACGGCGGAGTTCAGGCTCGCGCTGACATAACTACGCTCGCTGCGCGCGCTACTTTCTCTCCCGCTTTTACCTGGTTGGTGGTGTCGGGCGGCAGGTTCTTGATGAGGATTTTCCTCCTGTTGCTCAGTTCCCGGCGAGTTTTGGCCAGCCGCGTCTCCACCTCCTCCGGCTCCAGGTCCGGCAGGTCTCGGACACTAACCCCAGACTCGGGGGGCTGCGCCGCCGTCGCCTCCTCATCCTCCGGCTGCCGGCTCTCGGGGCTGTCCATCTCCGGGGAAAGTGCGCTGTCCCGGGTGAGGGAAGAGTGAACGATCGGCGGCTGGATGGACGACGCTGCCGCCATCTTGGATAGCTGAGAGAAAAGTGTTGAGAGAGCGAAAGAGAGACAGAGATACAGAAAGAGCCTCGCAGGTGGGAGGCGTGTGTGTGTGTGTGTGTGTGTGCGTGCGCGCGCGCGCGCGCAAGGAACACCCAGACAACCCTGAATTAAGGCAATTAAGTACACCAAAACGCATTAATGTGTCAAGTTAACTCCTCATAGGCTTTTAATGAGATTTAACAATCACCCTTAGAATAAAAACAACTTCATGTCATTTTCTAAATAAAGGCATTTATTTCATTTGTTGTAGCAGGATCATTTTTAAAGGGATCACACTGAATCATCATATTCCCTTTACCAGGTGGGTTTCAGATAAAGGATCCGTTCAACTTTACTGATCTTTCTGGACTCCTGGCGACCCCAGCTGTCTGCTCAATGTATAGAAGCCAATTAACATTGGTCATAGCAACTGCATTTTCAGTTGAAACCACATGAGCTAAAGAAAATCACCTTTGAACTGGTTTAATAAGCATCAGAGGACTTCTGTACTTTGGTCTAATGGTAAATAAACAGGTGTCCTAGTTTTTAGGCTCGGATGAAAAGATTTTAACCAACCACATGTTGAATATCCCCAAAAAGTTGTGTTCTTCAACACCAATTAACTTGTAAAAATAGCGTGTATCTAGCTGTCTACACCAAAAGAAGATTGTCTTATTTTTGCTTTTTTGGCCAAAGAGGAAAAGAAAAGAAATCATCTACTGCTGAATATTTCTCAACCAGCTTTCCTGTTCTGTGTGGCTATGAATGGCTGCTTGCCTTCCCCGCTGTCTACCCAAGTCATCCAGTGAATGCCAACCCAGCCGCCAACTGAGCCAGCCTGCCTGCCCACCGTGGGTGGAAATCTGCTCCTGGCAAACACAAGAGAAGCAGAGCTCCCTGTCGAGTCTTCACATTGCCTATGTAGCTTCTGCAGGCAGCGTGAGTCGCTGACAGATACACACGCCGCATACTCACACTCACAGGCTGCATTCACCCATCTGCATGCACAAACATGTCAACAAGCACACATCAACCCACTTAAGGAAATAGTTAGACCTCTATTGTGCCGTAGCCTATAAGAGATGATGAAATCTGGCTCAGTTTTCCCTCTCTTGCCATCTGTGTGGAGTGTTTTTTGGCAGATCGTAATCCAGACAATCAGTTGTCAGTGGGTGAAAATGATCTCACATTGCCAAGTGGCTGAACCGGTGTAAATGAAACTCAATCACTGTATGTGGACTGTTTGAATGCCTCAGTTGGGTCTATACTCAGCCCACTTCAGAATGGAAAGGCTAAAGAAGGGTGATATGGGCAACCTTCTTTCAAGAGCTGTTTTCATAAGACACACCATGCCGACAAATCAGCATAATACCACCACCATGTTGTGTCTTATGAATGCACCGTGGTGGCTTGGTAGTAATATTACCCCAACGCTGGATTTGTGAATGAAGCTTACGTCTTGGTGCAACAGAGGGAGGTGTTGAGATCACATGTGGAATTACCACAGAGCTCCAGCCAGTAACTATTAAAAATGAGCGTAAACGTGTGCATAAGTTTTGCTTTTGTAAGCAGAATCAGCTGAGATGGAAAACTAGAGTAATGAAGAGCTCCGGGATCTTCTCCGTTAGAGCTGGAGCTCAGTCACGGACAGATCTTGGGGACTGTGGAGAACAGACACCTTTAGGAGCGGCTTGTGAAAAAACTTAACTCATTCACTGCCATTGACGACTGAAGTCGTCATTTGCATTTTTTTACTGTTTGAGCATCAGAACAAGCCCCCGCGCTGAGAGAACAAACATCTCAGCCCTGAAGCCGATCTTCATCTGCATACGTCACAGATCACATGATCAGGAAGCAACACATCCATGTGTTAGGAGATCCTTTTGGGCCGTTCCTGTAAAAAAAGTGAGGCGCAAACCGGAAAAGCGTCTGCCGATCACAATTCGACAACGGATTATGAAAGAACGGAAAACGCTCGAAACACGCGGACTCTTCCTGATGTAAGAGGTGAGTCTCCTCTTTGTTTTGGTTGTTTTGGCATAGACATCATGCTAGTGCGCAACGTTCTGTGACTCTTAAAAAAACAGTAAAAACGGTGAGAAACGCTGGCAGCGAAGGCCGTTAGCGATCAGGAAACGGCTGGCAGTGAATGAGTTAAGGAGCACCGCTTCAATCGCAATAAAAGCATCTCCAACCATATCTCCAAGCTGAAAGAAAGTCCATGACAGCGCAGAGACTGCCTCCAAACCCCCTTTATACCACCATGGCCACCCCTTGAAAATTGCTGCCCCACCCCCACCCCAAGAAAAGCAGTGTAAACAAATCATATTAATGTTCAGTCAAATCATATATTGATCTTGTTTATTCAAGACATAATTGTAAAACAAAGTAAAAATATTACAATGAATGAGTAAAGAAATAGTCAGAATACAAAAAATATGTATGTTTCTGCTGCTCACCATTTAAAACTGTTTTATCTCCATTTTTTTAACACAGCAACAGGTGACTTAACCTAAAAATACATTTTTTAAATTAAATTAGGGTTAACATTTTAAATAACTGAAATGTCTTTTTCTGAAATGTTTGTGTTTGTAAAGTTTAAGTTAAATGTTTTGGATACGTACAGTTGTTTTAATATAAACGAATAAAGGCACAATGCAGTACATCCCCACAGGCTAAATTCTCCCAGAGTTACCACAAGGACCAATTTGGTGTGGCACCCCAAAAATTTGTTTGGCTCCATCTGGCCACCCCATCAAGATTTTCTGGAGGCACCCCTGTATACTGCTATCGCTTAATCTTTTGTGAAAAATATGTAATCGTACCACATTACTGCCACAGTAACTGCTGTGAGTAAATAAGCCGTTGGGTCGCATGTTAGCTTCATATATGAAATAGCATTGCTGCAGTACTTTTATTTTGAAATTTACCAGTGATTTTACACTGAAACCATGTGTGATTTCCTGTCTACCCCAATGTTAACTGCGGAAATTGAGGCATCCCAGAAGCGGCTCGTTACAAAAATAGAACCTGATCCTATATTTAGCGGTGTGGCCTGCCGCTTCTGGGACACACCTGGAAATTGCTTCTGGTTTGAAACACTCCATTGATTATAATGGATTCTATTGGAAGCAGTGACGTTCCACTGATGCTTTCAGTGTGAAACCAGGGAAACAATACCAAATCTGCATTTGTCTTTTATTTTGAAATTTACTGGATGTGTTACACTGATGCACTGTGTGATTTCCTGTTTAGCTCTAATTTAGTTGCAGAGCTTGACCCATTCTGGAAGCTTGGATCAAAGGTATGCAGTGATGCATCTGGCACAGGCAACAGCACGTTCAGTGAAAGCCAAACTAAAGACCATAACAGCTTCGATTGGCCACGGAGACTGCAACGCTGCCATAATGTGACACTCTTGCTCCAGGTGTTCAGGGTTCAGTGTGTTTTGCCCTTCTTCTGCCATTAGTATTTGCAATTTACCTCCACAAACACACGAGACTAACCTTTGATGAAAATATGCTTAACTGAGGAAAATGCCAGCATGCAAAGATAATTGTGAAAAAATATATATATTTTGTTTACATACTTTTTGTAATTGGGCATGAAATAAAAATTGGATTAATTGCATCACTTCAAAACATTGCTGATAGTCATTCAATCAAAAATTAAACATGGCCAACCAAAGTGGGAACCTCCCACATTGGTTGGCCAAAATGACCCCCTCCCCCCCAAAAGGAAAAAGTCCCCAACTGCCCACTTCATTTAAAACATAAATTCAGTCAAACATCAAATCAGCTGAAACAAACATAAATTGTTTTTAAGGTTTAGAGACAGATGATAAGTCATTCTTTAGGCTGACTGCTCCTCATACAAAAGCTCGTGACTGCAGACAGATTGGGGGGACATGAATCATTAAGCAGAGCTTCTCAGAAAACAGAGCAAGGACTCGCCTGTCAGTCCCAAAGACTGATTTTGGAAACACTTGAATCACTCCACTAAGTGCTAAACAACATTTTCATGAGAGAACAATTAATTTGTTCTCCGGGTCCCTTGGCACGTGCATGCCAGTGCAGTATTTAGATGCACAAATACACACACACACACACACACACACACGTAAGCCTGCAACCACTCTGCATGGTTATGCAAACTGTATTCAAAGCCTTTTTTTTCTTTACCTATGTCCAAGTCAGCCATTGCAATAATGGGCCATGCTTCACAAACCAAGAGGAAAAAAAGAGATGTTGGTTGTTCCCTGTCTAAAACACAAGAGCCCTGTTGGAGCAGCGTGTCAGGCGGTGATTCACAGCCTTTTGGAGTGGGTGGCAGCAGAGAGGAGAAGAAGAAAGCAGGAAAATGTTTGCCGCTGCTCGGTGGGACTGAGTGTGAGGGCGTGGGTGGGCTGAGTGGCTGAACAGGCAAAGCAGGCACCCGGGATGAGCTCAGTAGGCGTGAGGGGAGCAGGGGAGAGGGAGCAAGAGGCCTCAGGAGGGAAGGTTATCCATAAACGGTAAAGAGGGGTTCTGTGTGTGTGTGTGTGTGGTGTGTGTGTGTGTAGAATGTGCTCTGTGATTATGAATTTACCTTGAAACCGATGAGCTTGAGGAGAAAAACTTCACACTTACTATATCAGGTGGAGTGGCAGCCAGGTTCATTTCTTGTATGGCAACAGGGAGATCAACGTTAATGTGACCCACTAAAAACAGCTGACCTGAACACACAAGGGCTCCCTGAGCAGTTCATGTCTTAATTACAGGTCATAAACATCATGTGTATCAAAGAAGCATCGTCTGTCCCCGTGTCCCAAAAGACCAAATATCATTAAATAGCATCACAAAGCTCAACTTCAAGGTTTTCGTTGCATCGTTGGGTACCAAATTCCTCACATTTGCAGCAAAATCTACACGACAGAACAGAAAGCGTCTCCCGTCAAAGCCGTTTCAAAATGTCAGGTTTTCCTTGCTTGGATGCAGCCAAGAAGCATTTGGGAAACTGGGACTCTGGACTGCACAGAAATGTGCTGCTAGTGCATGTCTGCTGTACTAGTTGGCAGAGCGAAGACTGAAATGACCCGAGGGTGCTTGGACACCGAGCTCAGTGCTCTAATTCAGTGTTTCCCTGACAGGGAGCAGCAGACAGCTCCGGAGGAAATAACGGAGAGGGGAGGAAGCTGACAGTGAAAAGGAGGCAAAGACGTGGCTTTGTAGAGGAGATGGATTCAGACAAACCGGGAAGATATTTGGGACATGGGGAGAACGCTGCTCACCGTCAGCTCTCAGCAGGGTTGAACTACTTCTACTGAGATGACCCTCACTCCATTTTCATCTCAAGGTGAAACGGTCTACCTTGCAGCGTGGCCTTCGTTAGAAATAGTCAGTGATTGTGTTCCAAATGGGAAACCACGTATATAATGTCTTTTAAAGCAAAACGTGAGGTTTTGAAGGGCTTAACGAAAATCATTAAAAAATAACTTTATAGCATTGGTTCTTTTTTCTGTAGATAATCAACACTCGCCTAAAGACAAGAGGAGATGGGGCTTTTTCTGTGGCCGGTCCTACACTCGAACAGTCTTCCTCTGCAGATCCGGACCTCACAAAATCTGGATGTCTTTAACCTGGTTTTTATGTAGGATGATTTTATTTAGTTATTGTCATTCTCTTTTTTTTATTGATTTTATAATTGTGTGATGGAATGCTGTTTTTATCCTAACTTGCTAATTTTTATGGTTTTATGGTTTTTAGTTATACTTTCTTGCGATTTTATGTTCTGTGTTGTACAGCACGTTGGGTTGCGGAAGCAATAATAAGTGTGCTTTAGAAATAAATGTGACCTTGACCTCACAGAACTAAAGCAAGCAGTTCAGTTTCAGTCATTTTAAATGACGTACTTTGGGTTAATAGGAAAAAAGTAATCTTGTCGATAATGCTTCCTCATTTAGTGCACATACTCTTTCGACTTAAAATAGAATCTTAATTAGTTATCAAATAACTAATAACCAGTTATATGAAAACACTGTTAGAGCTTTTGGTTTATATGGCTGTTGGCCTGCGATGGACTGGCACTCTGTCCAGGGTGTACCCCGCCTGATTGCCAGTTGACCGCTGGAGATGGGCACCATTCTGGGATTCTGGGTGAGAACACGGTTTTTTTTGAGTTTCATTTTTTACATTAATGGTATATTTTTTACAGTAAGATGCCCAGATTTTTATTTGAGACTCGCCAAACGGCATTGAATTCACAGATAAAGATGTGGGTTCAACTTTCATTTTGGAACAATTTTTCAAGCAAGGGAAGGGAATGATCTGAGCATGCAGGAGGACTGAAGATAAAAGGTACAGAAACAAATTATTTAATTAATTAGCTGGGCATTCTGCTGCCCTCTGTCCTCCGGGACACACACACACACACACACACACACACACGCTGACCCCCGTCGAAGCTGCCATTATGCTTTTGGCCAGAGGGGGCAATCGCGAGCATAAAAATTCAAAACTCCGTAAAGACCCTTTAACTTAAAGGTGTTATTTTCATCCAGAACCATTCAAACCGCAAAAACCGAATTCATGTTAGCAACATCATCCACACTAAGTTCCAGGTCCAAACGTCTTACCGTCCACGGCTTCAAATGGGTGTTTTCTTTTTGGGACTCTGGTAGTTAGTCCCGAAGTTGAAGAGGTAGCTGTCAGCTGTTTCTTCTGATATCGAGTAGAGAACCTCTCACACCAGTGGTGTTTCCTTGCTAATGACTGGAAGACCCAGCAAATTAGGGAAGTGCTGTGGTCCAGCGAGACAGACAAGTGGTTGGTCCAGTTGTTGGTTTGGACAAAAATGATAACTGACTGAAGTTTTTAGGCAAATGAAAGAGAACCACTTCATTTCAATTAAATTTTTTTCATTTTTTATCTCCATATTAAGAGGCATGGATAAAAGGTTTTAGGCTAGCTTGAGTTGCAGGTTTGCTATTATAGCTTTAACTAATAATGACAGAAAAAACATCCTATACGTTCTGTAGTTTGTTCAGTTAAAATGAAATGTTTAATGTTTTTAGAGAACATGTGAAAGAGTAAGGTGGTCCTTCTTAAAGTGAGATAAAACCCACTGGAGTGAGCAGAAGCCCGTAAGCTGCTCCGTCCTGGCAAATCAAAGCAACGTCTTATGTTCCATCTGAGCCATGTTGCGTTTCCATCTGTGGTAGTTTCTCTGATCCCCTGGCAGGAAACACCACATGTACAGAAATGCTTCATAAATAACTGATAGGGTCTTCCAGGCAGTCCTGCTATAATTCCTCCCCTCCCAGCTTGACCCATGGCCAGCAGCTTGAAACATATTGCAGAACACACTGACTGCCCTTAAGTGTACGCCTTAGATAAGACCACAAAAGAGGGATTTCTTTTGTTCAAAACAAAAGCCTAAATGATCTCCTCTGCTACTTATTGGTTAATCTTAAGGATGGTTTAACTACAAGAACTACATTTTTTTTTACATCTGCATAAAAGTATTTAGTCAGCCACCGATTGCGCAAGTTCTCCCACTTAAAATGATGAGAGGTCAGTAATTTCCATCATAGGTACACTTCAACTGTGAGAGACAGAATGTGAAAAAAAATCCATGAATTCACATGGCAGGATTTTTAAAGAATGTATTTGTAAATCAGGGTGGAAAATAAGTATTTGGTCAATAACAAAAATTCAACTCAGTACTTTGTAACATAACCTTTGTTGGCAATAACAGAGGTCAAACGATTACTATAGGTCTTTACCTGGTTTGCACACACAGTAGCTGGTATTTTGGCCCATTCCTCCATGCAGATCTTCTCGAGAGCAGTGATGTTTTGGGGCTGTCGCCGAGCAACACGGACTTTCAACTCCCTCCACAGATTTTCTATGGGGTTGAGGTCTGGAGACTGGCTAGGCCACTCCAGGACTTTCAAATGCTTCTTACGGAGCCACTCCTTTGTTGCCCGGGCGGTGTGTTTGGGATCATTGTCGTGTTGGAAGACCCAGCCACGTTCCATCTTCAAAGCTCTCACTGATGGAAGGAGGTTTTGGCTCAGAATCTCACGATACATGGCCCCATTCATTCTTTCCTTAACACGGATCAGTCATCCTGTCCCCTTAGCAGAAAAACAGCCCCAAAGCATGATGTTCCTACCCCCATGCTTCACAGTAGGTATGGTGTTCTTGGGATGCAACTCAGTATTCTTCTTCCTCCAAACACGACGAGTTGAGTTTATACCAAAAAGTTCTACTTTGGTTTCATCTGACCACATGACATTCTCCCAATCCTCTGCTGTATCATCCATGTGCTCTCTGGCAAACTTCAGACGGGCCTGGACATGCACTGGCTTCAGCAGCGGAACACGTCTGGCACTGCAGGATTTGATTCCCTGCCGTTGTAGTGTGTTACTGATGGTGACCTTTGTTACTGTGGTCCCAGCTCTCTGCAGGTCATTCACCAGGTCCCCCGTGTGGTTCTGGGATTCTTGCTCACCGTTCTCATGATCATTTTGACCCCACGGGATGAGGTCTTGCGTGGAGCCCCAGATCGAGGGAGATTATCAGTGGCCTTGTATGTCTTCCATTTTCTGATAATTGCTCCCACAGTTGATTTTTTCACACCAAGCTGCTTGCCTATTGTAGATTCACTCTTCCCCATCTGGTGCAGGTCTACAATTCTTTTCCTGGTGTCCTTCGAAAGCTCTTTGGTCTTGGCCATGGTGGAGTTTGGAGTCTGACTGTTTGAGGCTGTGGACAGGTGTCTTTTATACAGATAATGAGTTCAAACAGGTGCTATTAATACAGGTAACGAGTGGACAGAAAAGCTTCTTAAAGAAGACGTTACAGGTCTGTGAGAGCCAGAGATTTTCCTTGTTTGAAGAGACCAAATACTTATTTTCCACCCTGATTTACAAATAAATTCTTTAAAAATCCTGCCATGTGAATTCATGGATTTTTTTTCACATTCTGTCTCTCACAGTTGAAGTGTACCTATGATGTAAATTACTGACCTCTGTCATCATTTTAAGTGGGAGAACTTGCACAATCGGTGGCTGACTAAATACTTTTTTGCCCCACTGTATGTATGTATGTATATATATATATATATATATATATAGATATATATATATAGATATCATTTATTTCCATCAAGTTGCCATTTGTGTATCTGTTTCAGGGGGTTTCCGTAATGGTTTGGTCACATGACTGTGATAGTAATCATCTCAGAAGCGTAAATTTGTGTCTTTGTGTGTATACATAAAATATTTTATTAGATTTGTATATATAATTGTTATATTAATATATCAGTTATCGGCCATAACAGCAATAACAATATTGGATATCGATATCGGCCGACATTTTCATATCTGTGCATCCTCAGTATCGCTAAATATTTCAGTAACTCAGATCAGTATCAGGACACGTTGTTTCCAGATCTACTGTGATTCTGTTTGAGGGGAAAAAAGGAACCCAGATTTTTTAATAAGAATCATAACAGCATGTTTAAGTGTAAAATGTACTTTATCACATTCACATGGCAATAAAAGTCAGTCTGATAACTTTATATATGATACATTTGGGGCGAGGGTGACGTACACATGTTCCTTCAGGTTCTGTATACATACATATAGACTTGTCCACACAACAGCTGGTAAATACTGTTTAAAGGCTTTCCAGGAACAAAAAATGATGGACTCAATTCAGAGGAAAAAACACTTCTTCATTAAACATCTTCTACATGAACCTAAAACCAATCAAGACACAAGAAAGACACAAAACACCAGCATTCAGGAGTTTAAGGACCACAAAGAGCTGGGAATAAACAAAGACTTGATGATTTACAACATTTGAAAATAAACTTTTAATGAAGTCACTAAAATGGGCATGAATGACTATCGTTGCCAAACAATCATAGTGCTGCTTACAGTAACCCCAAAGCCACCGTGAGGCTTTTGTTTTGGTCAGAACTCACTGAAAAGCTGTTGCATCACAAAATCTAAAATCTGGCGGGTTTTTATAGAATTTCCACAAACGCACATTAAACCTTTAAAAACTATAATTCTCTTAAACGTAAACATGTATAATAAAAGTACAGACTTCCATCCAATGTGGACCTAAAGAAAAATAAGCCTAAAGAAAACATCCAAGGCATCAAAAATATATTGAGACACTATGAAGCTTACATCGTATCTTACCAGTTCTGTGTTGTTTTTTAAATGAGTGTCCAGGACACTAATAACGAGCCGTGACTCCGTATTTACACTGTCAAAATGAACACGTGAAAACACTCTGGAGTAAAAGCAAATGTCACACCGACGGGATCTGACCAGACAAACCATCAAACCTCACAAAGATCAGATCCGGTTGAGAACTCCTCAACATTTTATATGTTCATCCAAACCTGTGTAATACTATGTTGTCAAAATAATGCGTTCAGTGAAAATGTTCCAGGTGGATAATCATGCTTTCATCACACACACACACACACACACACACACAAAATCCCATTTTGAGTGGTTCCCACAGAGGAACGGACAGATGATCGTAACCTCTGCACAGCAGCAGCATCTCATTCACTCGAGGAAACAGCATCATGGACGTCGCTGAAAACCGTTCAGAACTCAAACATAAAAAACGTGCAGCATCAGCTTGGCCTCAGAGGCAAAAGGTTGTAGAAAATCACCCGCTTTTTTCTATAGGGAGCCTAAGTCACGCCCATCTACTTCTGGACCACAGGTCCCCGGAAGAATGAAAAAAATGAATGGAAGTCAATGGGGCTAAAACTGCCGTTTTCTAATTCCACTTGTTTTGTGCCACGGATTAAACATATGATGTCTGTGGATTTTAAAGATGCATTTTGATACCAAGAACGTGCTTATTTTCAAACGGGGGAAAGCGCTATTTTAGGTTTTGTGTGAAAATAAGTCCAGGAACTACAACTGCACTTTACAAAAGTCATCGAATAAATGAATGTCATCGAACCAGACACGGAGAAAACTGAGGGAAAAGGGCTGTAAGTTCAGCAAACTTCCCACAGGAGGAAAGAACCACCATAAATCTGGTCAAGTGGTGAGTAGCAGCCACGCTAGGGGAGAGGAGATTATGTGGCGGAACGTCGTATAGGTGAAATCTCAAAGTACGTGACTTGTGTGGTCGAAGCACCCATCATTACTTTTCATTTAAATTGCAGTACAACACATGTGCGAGCCATGGTGTAAGGCTAAGCGAATTAGAAAATAGCGTTTTTAGCCTCGTTGACTCGCATTCCCATTTTCATTCTGACGGGGACGAGTGAACCGACCGGAAAGGGAGGAGAGTCAGGCTCCTTATTCAGGACAGCTTTCAGGATCCCCAGCAGTCTCTACAACCAGGAATGTTTTTTTAATAGATTTTAATATTTTATTTTCTGCTTTGCTTAGCTTTGATCTGCCCCCAGGAGGTCGAATGGCCTTCTCCAGCACCAAGGTTCAGTCTCCACATGCTTAGATATATTAGAACCAGATCAGCAAGCATCATCTCAGAAGAACTTCAGAAAACAGAATTATGTGCTACGTGACACAAACCACTTTCTCCCAAATGCTCTGACACTAAGGTGGATATGGCTCACTCTTTTCTTTTTAAATGAACATTTAACAAAAATGTACTTTTTAAGTTTAAAACATGATTTCGAATTGGCCCAAAAGGTGTTTTTGATTGAAAACCAAAATTGGGAGTGTTTAAAGCCTTGACTCTTAAAATAGGTTTAAAGTAGTAAAAAATTCAATTTTATACAAACTGTAGTCATAAACCTTCATTCCAACTAAAAATTATGCTGTTGATTAATTTTACATTACGAATGAGGAACTTTAAAGACTGAAAATAATGAGCCAGTTACAAAACTACTTCATGTCCTTGTTTTTATCACTAATATTATTTCAATGTTCTTGAAACCTCTTTAATAAATATTAGAAAAAATAATATTGTCCTCTTAGTGTTTATCGCTGAAGCTTTGTCCTACATTGAAGTTAACAGACACTCATGGAAACGTCAGTGTTTGTTGGTGAATCCAGAAGCCTCTCCTTCAGAGGAAAGGCTGCAACGTTCAGGCAAACGCAGCTCCGGTCTTTTTTTTCTGCCTCGAGGAGGGTAAAAAGTTCAGACGCTACGTTGGATTAACCTCCTGGTGTTTAGGAAAAAGCACAACTAGAAATTCTTCCACAGACACTCCAGTTTTCCAAAATGCAGCGAGTGCTCCTGCAAGAGGCCTTTGCAGGACAACTGTCTTTTCAGGAGACGGCAGTCCAGAGAAACCCATCATTGTTCTGTCCAATACTGAAAAATATTGATTTTTGCTTCTCTTTAAAACCTCCAGCTGTACCCTGTCCTCAGTCGTATCTCATCAGGCTCAAACTGGCATTTGTTGCTCCTAAAGGTTCTGCTTGTAGCTGTGAGTCCTGATTCCTTCAGAGGACAAAAATAATCCCACTTGCTTGTATGTACTGGCCGAAGTTTCTTATTGCTGGATGGAATAAGAGAGGCAGATATGTTGCCACTATGGTTGCCGGTGACTTCAATCAGAAGATCCTAGCAGCTACGAGGTGCTCCATCCAGCTGTGGGTCTTCTTCCTGTCATCCATCCATCTAACCTGAAAGTATGCAGAGTATGCCTTCTAATCGGGCCACAGTGTCATTTTTGTAATAAAGAGTGTAATCTCTGCAGGATCAACACTCCGCGTCTACGCTGTGCACGGTCACCGCAGCCTGCAGGTGGTGTGTGTGCGTGTGCAGCGGGTGGTGGTGTGTGTGCGTGTGTCTGTAAGGGTGGAACTTGTGGCTTAGCAATGCAGCTGTCTGAGGGGGGGTGTCCAGGTCCAAGTCGTCGTCGTGGTTACCGACATCGACGCCTGCAGAGAGCGGGTCGTTGTTTCCTGGTGGGTTCTCACTGTCCTCCTGTGGACTCATGGTGCTGTAGCCTAAACACACAAAATCACACATTATTGTTTTAGAAAGTTATTAAATAAAAACGCTGTTTGACCCTTTAAGGGGAATCTTTTCAGTCTGCATTGCTGTAACTTAAAGCTTATGGGGTATGTGCGGGGCTGTGTGGCACACACCAAGGCTCTGTTTTTAGTCCACTCCTGTTTTATATATTTTGGACAAGTAATGCACATTTTAAAACAAAAAATGAGCATATCCATGTACTGAGGAGGAGAATGAAAGAAGAAGTTTTCATTTCTGGATAATTGCTGTTCTCAAAAATCCCAAAGTTTCAGTTAAATCTGCAGCAGGTGAGAAAATAATATTCGCCTCATTTTAAATGGTAAAGCGAAACAAGGAAACAGATTCCCGTGTTTTTCCCTCAGAAGGAGGGCGACCCTCTAATTATGACTTCTAAAATATTAAAAGCTCCAAACAAGACGACTCTCATTCCTGAAAACAAATTCATTCACACCTACGTATCAAATATTTCATAAATAAACACTTCTATAAACACGGGCAGGAGATGTGAAGTACACAGAGTCCAACTAGAAACTGATAACTCATCTGTTCCATCTCCCCATCTGTACTGTTAACATTCAGCCAACAAGCTCACACTTCTGTTTTTGTTTCATTTGAGCCCACTCTTCTCCTCACACTCGCCCTTGTTCTCTCTGTGAAACATTGCTTATGCAACAAGTAACACAGATCCTCATTGCCAGGAAGTGGAATGATGCCATGCGTGTGGGCAGCAGAGAGCTGGCGTGGGTGAAAATGTCCATCCATAGCAAGTGTCAGACTCAGGGAGGGAGGGGGCTTAAAAAGTGAGCATGAGCAACTTATTCTGAGCTGGGGATGAGCGGACAAAAAGGTTCAGATTAAAGAAAAACCAGAGCCATGAACTGGGAGGAAAGGTGAGTGAACACCAAAATAAAAGTCACTGTGATGCTCAAACACCCACAAAAGTCCGTCAGTCTCATCTGCACTGGGTCTGGCCAGACAGAGCCGTCCTAAAAATCTTGGGTCCACAACGCCTGAGATCGAATCAAAAATCAAAATCAAAGATACTTTATTAATCCCAGAGGGAAATTAGAGTTTCAGTACACACAATTCAGAGATCAGACATACATGGGCAAGACACATGACAAGAATTGGTGACTGTGGTTATTCGCAACCCTGAGTCGTGCTACCTTAATAGAGATAAGAGGGTTACATGAGGATTGGTTCAGGTGGAGGGAAAAAAAAGGCACTTCAGAGTTACCCTCCACCAGGAGGGCAGCTTTGCTCTGCACAAAAACACCTCAGACAGATATGCAACAGACTTCAGACAACACAATATAAGTGTCCACTAGGTGGGGTGGTGGGTTGGGACTATCCCCACTTCAGTTCCTGCAGCCACGTTAGAAGCAGCGCATGTCACCTCAGTGTGGATAGGGGGGGAAGCATTGAGGGTTGGAGGGTTGCAGTGACCCTGGAACGTTTCAGCGGCCTTCCCGCAGTCCCGCCCAGGCTGGGAAAGGAGACATTGCATTGCCATAGTGACGGCACATTCCACATATCTTCTGAGGGGGGAGTTTTTGTTGTAGCCTTGCAGGCTCAAGGGCGCCAGATTCCGATTAGAAATTGTTTTGGGGCCAGACAGAGATAATTTCCTCTCTGTCTTACAGTTTGTTGGTCCTCAACCTCTCAAAATCCCAATAATGGACGTTAATCCGTGCAGATTCGTCCACTCTCTCCTTGATGGCATCCATCTTCTGTGCCAAACAATGAATCTCCCCCAAAGTCCCAAGCTTACGATTCATGTCGACAATTATGTGAGTCTGTGAATTCACAGCGAAGTGCAAACCATCTCTGAGCTCCGGGATCAGGCCAATATTCCTCGACAGCTCGTTAATTTTCCGGTAAGCCAGGTAGCCTCCAATGCCGATCAGTAGGAAACACGACACCAACACCACGAATATCCACACGTCTTCAGAGTCCTCCACAGACAGCTGAGATAAACAAATCAAGCTCCACTGTTTCCAGGAGTCCAAGATGCGTCCAACTGGGTCTGTCCCAGAGGGGCATCCGGGAGCCCCTTCTCCCGTTCTCATTGTAGAAAAAATGTTATTAACCGCATTGAGCGACCAGCTGACGAGATCCATTTTAGCGAATTTCAGTTTCCAGTTTCCAGAAAAATGCAGAAGCAGCCGTGCACCCAGCACACACAGACAGACAAAGGGCCTTGAGAATAAGAGGAGAGGAGGAAAAAAGCGTCTGCACCCTCCAAGAGCTGGAAGATCAGGGGTGTGACCGCGCGCCTAAATTCCCAGTTAGGTACGTACCTCGGTTTTAACGTCACGGCTCATGGTCGGTATAGCAGCGGGGGAACAAAACAGGTGCAGCTTTAATGACTCCTAAAATAAAACTTTTGTTGCAGTAAAACTGACATAGCGCTGTGGGGTTTCCTTGTTTGTCCAGAGTTTTCCCCTTTCAGGAATTATGTAGGATTTTTCAGAAATCCATAAAAGTTATAACCTAATCATGTACTGTGATATAATGTTGGAAATACATATATTTTATTTGCTATGCCTGCTTTCGTCCCATAGAGCTCAATGCAATATGAACTGAGCACCGGCCAGCACTAACCAACAGCGCTAGGCTATCGCTTACATACAGACGTCAATCACAGAGCGTGCTCGAGCTTTTAAGGACATACTGGAGTCGACGACCTTTCTCGTGGACAAGTAAGTCTTTAAAATATATGAAAACACAACATGGTGAGAAACAATATTTTTGCTGCTTTGTTGGCTAGGGGAGCGTGTTCAGGGGAGTGTGTTCATGAACGACAGGCGTAAAAACAGAAATGAAAAGTAGGTCTTGGTGTGATACGCTTGTCAGCCACTAGATGGTGCCACTAGACAATAGAAAAAATACAGACAGCTACTTTAAAAACCCTCCAGCCACTACTGAACCTGTTTTTATTACACAGTCTACAGATGTCTAAAGGTCTTGAGTGTTGCATGGTTGATGGTTTATTGATCCGGTTTGGCAAACAGTAATTTTGTTTAGTTTACTGCTGCTGCTTCTCCTGCTCTGGTAAAAAACCATAGGCCCATCCCAGTGGATGCTGGTCCACCACCAGTCCCTACAGTCCCTCAGTTTTTCTGCCAACTCATTTAAAAAAAACACAGAAAGACTGTTAAATTGTAAAAGAGCGGCAACGGGAGCCTGGATGTCCAAACAGGAAGTGAGTGGACAAAATGAAAAAATTTGAATCAGCCACTTCCTCTTTCTTACCGTGGTCACTCTCTGTCCCGGATCGGCCCCAGTATCTCTGTCTCCGCTCAGGGGTGTGAGTGTGTCTCTCGATCACCGCGGCGATAAACCGGGTGTTACTGACTGAAAGATCAGGAGAAAGCACAGTTCAACTCGGAGACCGGTTCTGGTTCTGGTGTCCAAATATCGTGTGTTTATTTGTGAAATTAGTGAGACTGAGTGAACTTACTGATTCCTCTGTCCTCATGGCTGTCTTCGTCCCTCTCGTCTCGCTCGTTGTCCAGGTTGGACATCCTTACGGACATTTCTGCAGCATCACAGCAACAAAACAGGATGGAAAAAGAAATAATAAAGATGCATTTAAAACAGACACAAACATCTAACTCTGTACAAGATCTATTATTTTGTCAGTGAACGGGAATCCTCGTGAAAAAAGTGACTTTAAATAGCAATTACACAACAGAAAAATGTTTGTTGTCTGCAGAAAAAAAAATGAAATTCCTATCAACTAAAAAATGAAGTCAAAAGCTGAAACTTAAAGTGGAATTTTCTTGTTTTAGGATCATGAATCGGAGCTGTTTCACAAATCAGCAGCAGAACTTCATTATTTTTAATCATCTGCTCTTTTTTCATATCTTAGAAGTCGATAAGTGCACCAAAACAAGACAAATAGCCTCTTGTCCTTCATTCAACAAGAACTAAGATAAAAAGGAGAAGCTGTGTGAAGAATGATTCTTGATGCTTAATAAATGTGGCTGATTCACTGATCATCTTCGAGGAAAACTGCGGTTTTGACGGCTTTGCTGCTCTGAAGCTTCCAGACGTGGATTAACACAACAGTAAAAATAAAGCAGCAGTAATGATCTCAGAGTTAAGGTCACCTTTTATCTCCTGAAAGTCATTTTCATTTCATTCACCGTCCAAATATTACAGATTTGATGTGATGCATGAATATTTGAAGCTTGTTGTAATAACCGACCAGCTTATGAAGCAGCCCATTTTTAATGAAACCAGACGTGTCCTACCCTGTGCAGCCAGCGGCGACATGTGCTGGTGTGAGCGTCTGTGGATCTGGTGTCGGTACGCGTACACGGCCAGCACCAGCACCATGATGCATCCCATGATGCCCCCAGCGACCGGACCCACAGGGGCGCTCTTGATCATGTTCAAAGGCGCCACCTCCTCATCTGCGGAAGTGAGCAATAAGAAGAAAGGACATGAGGAAAGCTAAAATCCACCGAGGATTTTATTTATTTATTTATTTATGGTGAAGGATCCAACAGCTCGGGCTCAGATCCGAACTCCTGCTGTGACGCCGGTACATTTTTAAACTTTACTTCTGTTCTCATTACTGTGAGATTCTGCTGAAAAAAGATTCAATCTCAGACAGACGGCCAAGGTTTCCTGTGAAAGAGCTGATGAGAAAACATCAGAGCAACAGAAAAGTTTAGGAGAATCTATTATTGATCAGAAATATTCACTTTCTGTCCAGTTTAGTTGTTGCCTTTGTGTGTTTTCTTCCTGCTGCCCGTGATTGTGTTAATGTGACAAATGTGCTGAAGTTTGGTAGACATCATCCATCCATCCATTTTCTTCCGCGTATCCGGAGTCGGGTCGCGGGGGCAACAGCCTAAGTCCAAAGCCCAAACTACTCTCTCCCCAGCCACTTGGGCCAGCTCTTCCGGGGGATTCCCAAGGCGTTCTGTAGCCAGGTGAGAGACATCGTCCCTCCAGCAAGTCCCGTATTTCCCTTTAGGTCTTTTCCCGGTTGGACGTGCCCAGAAAACCTCACCAAGGAGGCGTCCAGAAGGCATCCTAATAGATGCCCGAGCCACCTCAACTGGCTCTTCTCGATGTGGAGGAGCAGCGGGTCTACTCCGAGCCCCTCCCGGATGACCGAGCATCTCACCCTATCTCTAAAGCCGGGCGTACACTGTGCGACTTTTTCACTTTTTTGAGCCGATTTCCCACTCGTGCGAGAATCCACGAGATCGGGGCGAGTTTTGCGCCGAGCGTGGTGTAGTGTACAGGGGGTTACGAGAGGCGATTAACACCACGTGACCAGCTACCGATCAGCAATCGCGAGCTCGCACGGACTTCTGGCGTGTTTGATATTTTGCTCGTCCCTCGTGAGGGTATCGCACTGCTGAAGCAGCGCTGCGAGCAGCTGCGACCCAAAAAGTATCAGAACCGCTCACGGCGCATGCGCAATCATGCATCAACACCGCTCGCCCGCTATTTCCCTAATAACACACGTTGTTCGTTTTTATTTCAACATGTTTTTTTACTCACAATGACAAGAAAGCGTGTTTGTCGTGTTCATGTCAAATTAACCTGATCACAAAACACAGATTTACTTTCTTTATTTCGTTTTACTCATCCAACCCCCATAAATCCCCGTGTGTCCTCCTGCAGCACTCCCGAAGGACAACAGGCAAGACAAGACAAAAAAGTCTGATGTGTTGAGTAAAAACTGCTATTTTTAGCATATTTTTAGGTCCGATGTGTTGCTATCAGACGTACAGTGTGAACACATGACTCGTGAGATCTGCCCTGCGAGGAAGTCGTACAGTTTGAGCTGAAGCTGAGTGCTACGAGTGAAAAAGTCGCACAGTGTACGCCCGGCTTTAGGAGGAGCCCAGCCACCCTGATGCTTGTGTCCACAATCTTGTTCTTTCGGTCGCTACCAATAGGTGAGGGTAGGAGCGTAGATCGACCGGTAAATCAAGAGCAGGGGTGTCAAACTTGTTTTAGCTCAGGGGCCACATTGAGGGAAATCTAGTCCCAAGTGGGCCGAACCGGTAAATTAAAAACAACTTCAGATTGTTTTCTTTGTTTTAATACAATCAATATAAAACAAGGCTGGAGCCTGAGGACAGTGTATCCAAAATAGTACAAGTACAACACCTGAAGTGTACTTGAACATTTGAAAAACATTAAAAATCAATAAATAAAAAAAACATTCCTTAGCGATTCAAAGAGCTTACAGATCACATGGCTAGATCAGTTCCATGCAGCACTTAAAGTATATTTGACTCGTTTTACTTTACATCTTTTAGCTTTCACCAGCACATCAACATCAGAAGTCACATCCTGAGTGGTGGCCAACTTCAGGATGTGATTCAAGTTCTTGTGTGAGCCTTGAGCGCAGCTTTGTTTTATTTATACTCATTACAGAGAAAACTTGCTCACAAAGATACGTTTATTTTCACTCTACATTGTAAAGTATGAAAATAAAGTTTACACAACCATCTCGTGGGCCGGATTAAACCCGCTTGCGGGCCGCATGTTTGACACCCCTGATCAAGAGCTTCACCTTCTGACTCAGCTCTCTCTTCACCGCGACAGACCGGTACAACGCCCGCATCACTGCAGACGCAGCACCAATCCGCCTATCGATCTCACGCTCCAGTCTTCCCTCACTCGTGAACAAGACCCCGAGATACATAAACTCCTCCACTCAGAGCAGGACCTCATCCCTGACCCGGAGAAGGCGTTCTACCCTTTTCCGACTTAAATTTGATGGATGTAAGTTGCCAGAAAAAGGAATTTGTTTAGAGAATTCTCTCCGTCTCTCACCCAGAATTCCCAAACCGTCTGCGTACGGACTCTTGGCACCAACGATGCCTCCGAAGCACTCCTTCTGCAGGGCACAGTACGGCTTGTCCAGGCGAGTCTTACCATCGCTGTCCACCATGCACCACTCACAGTCCAACACACCGAAACAGTCACTGAAACACGGAGCAGAACGCTGGGATTAGAGCAAAACTGAAGAATGGTACATTTTATATATTTTAAATGTATTTCTGTCAAACTGAAGTACCGGTAAATAAATAATTGGAACTGTGGCTAAAATGTACATTTTTCACAGTTCCTATCTGAGGGTTGTGACTTATCAGGGTATCTGCAGGTTTAAGGGAGCCAGATTTAAGACTTTTTAAGACCTTTTTTAGGGTCACTTTCACCAAATTTAAGCTATTTTTTTAATTAAATTTAAGCTATAATTTCCAGCTATTGCCTGGAACCGGTGCTAACCACGTCGTGAACGTGGGATTAGCCATCCAGTTACCTTTAATGTAGCACTTCCCCATGGCGCAAACTCCCACTAGCATGCTGATCTAAAAATAGCCCCCTTTCACAACCAACCGAATGTGTACGGTTCCGCTTATGTCAATATCATACACAAAAAATGCCAAACTAACTAGAAATTCATGAAAATTTTATAGAAATAAAAGAATCTTGTTTATTGGGTCTTTGGTAATTTAAGACCTTTGGAAACTATTTAAGGATTATTTGTCATTTTTAAGGATTTTTAAGGCCTTAAATTTGGAAAAGCTAATTTAAGACTTTTTAAGACTTTTTAAGGACCCGCGGATACCCTGCTTATACAGGCATATACTATCTGAACTAAACAGAATGTTTAGAGTGTTGATGGAACCAAGAGACCCACATAGCAGCACAGAAAGATGCAGAAGGAGGGGTTTTCCATAATATGTCTCCTTTAAAGTGTGGGACAGTTGTTTAATCAATACATTTGCAGTAATCTCTAGTAGGAATGAATGTTTCTGTTTTCCCAATGAATCACTTCTAAAGTCCAAAAGCTCCGTCAGAGCAGGAATTGAGCCACTTTTTATTACAGGAAGTTCTAGAGTCTGAAGGTTCACATTGCTCTGAGCAGCTCATGTTGAAATGCATTATGGTCCGTTTTAATGTGGAGTGCATCTTTGTGCCACACGAGGTGTCGGAGGCACCTTATACAGATCAAACGTACATTTCACTAGAATTAAAGACAATGATGCAGTTTTCCTTCAGATTACCACTAGGGGGCAGTGTGCTGTTGATGTTTCTCACTACAAGAGAGAAAACCTGTGTTTGTTCAATAAGTCGGTGAGCATCCAGTCCGCCCTGTACCTGCTGGTGTATCTCTGACTGCAGCGGGTGTTGATGCACTGGGGCAACGTGTCGAGCAGACTGGGATCGATCACGTTCAGACTGACTGGCTCTTGATGCACCTCGCAGCTGGGGTTCCTGTACGACCGAAAAAAAAAAAAAGTCAAAACTTTCAAGAATGCTGGCACGCAACAACACATTATATATGAAATATTCATTTAAACCCAAAAAATTATTAAACAAACACAGGAAAGCTAAAAACGAAATGAAAAACCACCAAAACAGCATTAAAAGAATGCCTTCAGATTAAATGCCAGCGACAGCTCAGCAGCTGACTGACAAGGGAAAAAAAGATAATTCTGACAAAGACAGACAATAATTATGAGTCTTCCAGAGATAAAAGAAGGATCTGAAACATTGATGAGCTGTCAAAGGCAGCTGATGGCTGATGAAAGGAGGTGGGCGAAGCAAGACAGGGATGACATACAGATGCGGGGGGAGGAGGGAGGGAGGAAAGCTGTGAGAGAAAAGTGAGGAAACACCCATAGAGGAACATAGAAAGCAGCAGCGGAGAGCTTCCGTCTGACAGGCAGCGTGCGTAACCATGGTGACGGGAAGCTGAGAGGCCATGCAGGCTGCATGTGTGAATGTTAAAGATCTCTTACTAAGAAAAGGGATCAATTAAATTGTCATATTTTAAACAGTGCGTGATTGATGTCCGCAGAACTAACAAATAAGTATCCAAGAGTGAAAAATAATTAAATTATTGATCATTTCTGACTCAAAGATGATATAAAAACGTTTTTTTGGAAGGGGAGCAGAACTCGTTGTCCTGTTAGGTTATTGCGCTCTCTGCTGGAGCGTCTCTCTTGTGGTTTTTCTGCTAGAGCGTCTCTTCTGAGTCGTCTCTGCTTCCAGGGCGTCCCTGATGGGACTGCTATATCTTTTCCAAGGTCTCTTCTACAGCGTCTCTGCCAGAGCATCTCTGCCTTCACCGGACTCTCCCTGACCCTCCTCACATGTCCAGGTGGTCAGTGCATAGGCCTTTCTTCTGCAGATCTAATACCTCTCACCTGCTTAAACGGTCTTCCTTTTTGTCGCCGTTCGGGTAAAAGCTGCTGCAGACTGGAGCCAGTGTGCTGCTCAGGTAGTACATTTGTAATGCTCACCTGTTCTCAGCGTTGGTGAGGTTGCCCGTGCACTCGTTGACCTCCAGAGGACACTCACATGGACACTCGCACTCATTCTGCTCCATCCTGAACAAGAAAAATAAGCACAACAGTTAGACGACATCAACACGTCAGGTGATTTGCTTCATTACGAGCTGCTTCACTGACGACCTGTGGCAGTTGAGACAGAGGCGGTCCACCGTGCTGCAGGCGCAGAACGCCAGAGAGTCGCACGTCTCGTTGACTATGCCGGCGAACGCGTTGGTGCCGGGGATTCTGGTCAGGCGGTACCTGGAACAATGGCTGCCGTGGACGAGGTTGGTGAGGTCACCCTGAGCGAGGAAGATTTACAGACGTCAGTCATATCTGATCTAGAAGAGTCTTCTGATATATTTTTTAATTATTTAACCAGAAACACTCGAAATGAAATGAATATTAAAAGTAGCAGCATCATGTGTCACCACAAGATGGCAGTGTTGTACCACAAGACTGTGTGAATGGCTGAGAGGCCCCGTGCTGTACCGTTATACTGGTGTTGAACTTGTAGAAGCGCTGCACCGTGCGGTCACTGAAGCTGTTGCAGAGGTTTTTCTTGACAAAGTTGGGATGATTCAGGATGTCGTTGGCCACCAGCGGCTCCTAACATCAAACACAAACCTTAGGCTGATTAAAAGGAGCAAATAAATGATTTTTACAAATCTTGCAGAAGAATCTTCTTTTGATTGGTTTGCTGTAAGCAAAAATGCTCATTTAAATGTAAACATGAAGAAACTACTGGACAAGTCGTTAATCATTCAACGTTTAGAATGAAAACTGCAGCTTCTACAAGTGTAATAATGTCGTATTTCACAAGAAACATTGGTTTTGCGACCAGTAAACAGATTTTCTATAATAAAAGATCAAGTCCAGCAAGTCTACGGTCTCTAATTTCAATTTCTAAAGCTTTGAAATAACAGAAATAGGAGGAACGAGTCTTTTTTCTCTGATCGCCCATTTAAATTGACATTTCTTCACCACAAGGATGATAAAAAATCATTGTTTAAATGATGTCTCTGATCTTTTCTTACCTTGTGTGTAATGTGCTGCTGTTCTGCAGGAGCATGACCTTTAGGGTCAATGAGAGTGGGATGGGCAACCAGGTAGCCTCTGTCCTCCATTATGAAACATCTGTGATGTAAACAAAAAACTCCTTATTTCAGATGAGAGCCTGAGACAGTGTTTCCCCTAGGAATTTGATATGGATTGATCAGAAGTTGCTATGTGTGTTTTGTTTATTTGAAAACTATTTACAGAGCAGCTTCAGAATTTAGATTAAATATTTTTGATCCCAATAGTAAAGAAACTATTACCGAACAAGTTTTTCAATAAAATCAGAACATTAATATTTAAGTGCAAGAAGTAACACATCTGAACTCAAGCAGTAGGAACTAGGAAATATGAAATACTAGAACCAGACACAACTTTTTAATTTTTTTCTATTTTAATTTGATTTAACTGATTTTTTTCCTAACGTTGCTGGCATTTTCCCCACACACAGTTAAACAAAACAATGCTGATTAAGGTGTGTGTGAGAGTGAGTGAGTGAGTGAGAGAGTGAGAGAGTGAGTGAGTGAGTGAGTGAGTGAGTGAGTGAGTGAGTGAGTGAGTGAGTGAGTGAGAGAGAGAGAGAGAGAGAGAGAGAGAGAGAGAGAGAGAGAGAGAGAGAGAGAGAGAGAGAGAGAGAGAGAGTTAAAATGATTTAAAAAAAACCCGACCGGAGCAGAGGCAGTGACCAACGCAGCACGAGCCGTTTTCAGCTCTGTCTTGTCAAAAGCACCACGTACGTTACGAAATAAGTAACTTTAAATATTCAACCGAAAAAGAGGCGAGCTGAAGAAAACCTAGGGAGTACTGAAGAAACGTGAGCAACAGTGACGCAATCACAGAGAGACCCGTTACTGTGTGTGTGTGTGCGTGGATGCCTGGGCCGGACTGAGCTCCTGGCTACAGAGGTTTGTGTGTAGGGAGGGGCGGGCGCTCCATGTGACTGGCCAATCACAGAGCGTGAAGACAGTCAGTTACCCAATGAGGATTTTCCTTCAGCACGATTACAGATATTTCAGAGTTTTACTCATTTCACGATCGTATTCGTCAAAAATACTTTATCAGTACCGGATACTCGTCTGAAACGAGTACCCGGCTCATCCCTAGCTGTAACTACCCTGCCCTGCCTCCTCCTCCTTGCTGCCTGCTGGCTGTGATCACAAGCAACAACATAGTAATTCCCGCTGCTTCTTCGGGAAACGGCGCAAAAAAAGAATATATAAATAAATAAATAAATAAATAAATAAATAAATAAAACCAATAAAACTTGGGGTCTTGTAGGCGTGGCGCTACATATTCAAGTGACACGGATCGTATGAAAAAAAATCAGATATGGCTCGCATGTGGGGAAAAATAAGCGGATTTAATGCGCTTTTGCCTGCAGTGTGAACGTAGCCAAAGAAACACACACAACTGCAGCTGCTACTAAACTCAAAAACAGTTTTTTTATAAAACTCCTGAAGCCAACAAAGACAGCATGAAGGATGTGGACAGAGAGGGGAGGAGAGGAACAAAGGCTGACGGGAAGGGAGAGAGGGAAAAGGATCAAACATCTCCTTCTCCAGCAGAAATGTCCTGATAATCAGCTCATCTCCCAGCAGCCTTAGTTCCTGCTCACTAAAACATAAACGTAAGCTTCCAAGGACTTCCAAACGGAAGCGTGGGAATAAAAGGAATTACATGCAAGAACAGTCAGCCACGAATCCCCCTACCTGATCTTATGGCCTTTGTCCTGGTTACAGATGGGCAGCAGATCCAGAAGGACCTTGTAGAAGTAGCGGAGAGTGAAGTCGATGCCCATCACTGCAATCGCATAACCAGGGGCCATCTGGGAACTGCAAGGGATCACACGTGTGGAAAAACGTGGAGAGAATTTAGAATTTCTGCTGAAAAAGGCAGCCGTGCCGCAAAACGTCACTTTTATTTAAACGAATAGAAAACAAAAGAAAAATACTGGAGTTGTGTTGAAATGTGGGCAAACTTCAGACTGTTTGTCATGCTCGCTGAGCAAGTCAACAACAAACTTATCACACACACACACACACACACACACACACTGCATGTTTGTATTCACTCAGTGTGTGTGCACACACCGTGATAAACAGTCTGCATTGTGCTGCTGTAAGCAGTGCAGTTCGAGGCTCACTGAGCAAGAAATAAATATTTTAATCTCATCTCGGGACTCTTTGTAGACGGCGTTTTGAAATCTGTGGCCAGCAGACGCTCAGTCTGTCGTCTGGCTCTTCCCTCCACTACTGGAGGAGTTTATTTAGTAGCCTGAGGGCGCTTTGGGAGAGCTGATACTTGGAAATAACTGTGACTGATCGTTCAGCAGAAGGATGTCAGGCACTAAAGAGCCACAAAGTGAAATTAGTCAAAGGTCTCTTAGTTGTCCTCTGATTACTTCCTGTTTACAGAGATGGTGCAGACTGGCTTCACACACACTTGTCAGTCATTAAACTCTTCCTCCTGTGGTCTGTTCACCTGGAGGCGTGGATGGTGTGGCTGATGGTGACGACGTATCCCGCCCCGCCAACATCCAGGTACGGACCGGTGAAGGTGATGAGACCGGGGTTGGCCACAGCATGCTGGTACCTGCACAAATAACAAGGTGATGAAGAGAGACCCGGATGATGTCCTTTGACATTATTAATACACTTCTTCTCACCGTTAGAATCGGTAATTTCAATAAAACATCTGTGAAGATGACTGCATGGAAACCACAAGCTAGACTATCTGCTAATGGCTTTAGCACAGGGGTGTCCAAACATCTAAAGAGATGTAAAAACTTTATAGCGATTTTTTGATAAATTGGGATTTTTATCAGTAAAGATTTGGAATTAAAAAGTTTAAAAAGTTGTCAAATTTGTAGAAATTCTACAAATGCAACTGAAGGCCGTGCAAAATCAGTCCAAGGGCCGCAAAAGGACCCCGAGCCGCACTTTAGACACGCTTGGTTTAGCGGCTAAATGAAGCTGACTGAAGCAGCATCATAAATGTGATGAAGCAGGAATGCAAGAAAGAATATTAAAATTAAAAACGTGCATCTTCGGTTGGGTAAAAGATGTAAAAAGTGTTTTAAAAGACCTAAAATACTCAAAAATCATTAAAAACAGAGAATTACTATTAGAATAATAATAGAAATCAAAATTTAAATTTTGACCACTAATTAACTGACTCATGAAATATTGTTTTATTTTTTCTCCTAATTTAGGCACCTTGAGTCCTCCTTAGAACTGACACATTGAAAGCTAGGACTTTAAAGAGACTTTAAGGAGTTTTGAATTTTTATGCTCGCGATTGCCCCCTCAGGCCAAAAACGTAACGGCAGCTTCAATAGTAGGCTCGTGCACGAGGCGCGCATGCTGTACGTGCACACTCCTTAACAAAAATAACAGCTGAGACAGTCCCGTTTGTGTGTGTGTGTGTGGCCCGGAGGACAGAGGACAGGAGAACCCGCAGCTAATTAAATAATTTGGTTCTGTAGCTTTCTCTTCAGCACAGCCGACAAAGGTTTATGATGGGTCAGTCCTCCTGCATGCTCAGATCATTCCCTTCCCTTGCTTGAAAATTTGTTCCAAAATGAAAGCTGAACCCACATCTTTTTTATCTGTGAATTCAATGCCGTTCGGCGAGTCTCAAATAAAAATTTGGGCATCTTACTGTAAAAAATATACCATTAATGTAAAAAAGAAACTCTAAATGAAATATGTTCACACCCAGAATCAAACCCAGGTCTTCTGCATGGGAGTCAGACATCTTACAAGGTGAGCTACACTCTAATAACATTCACAGTATATGTAACATTTATATCCTTGATGACAGCTGAAACAACGTCAAACCAAAGAACGGTTCGGAGTGAAAATGGCTATTTTGTTGCTAATTTGCAGGAAATATCTAGAAGAAAGTTCTACAGAAAGTAGCTAAGGGTCCTCAGAAATGTAGCTAGGTTCATCACTAGGCATTAGGAACATCGACAAAGTGGCACTACCTCCCTCTCTGCTGCTAAAGCTACGGATAGCAAATGCTACGGGCGATGCCTGAGTGTGTTCGCGCATGAAGCAGCCTGCTCGACCCGAGCAGCTCTCTTTTTCTGTGATTTTACAGAAAAACAGGCAATCACAGTAAAAATGCCAGGGCTCATTCTACAGGACCAGGGCATTGCAGGAGAATGTAGGAAGAAGAAATTTATTATTTCTATACATAATTTGGCTGTCAAACTTCCATAATGTCCCTTTAAATACAATCCTTCACTTTTCATCTTAAGACAGAACTTTTTCTCACGGGGACAGAAAACTTTAGACTGTTTTTAGTGAATCAGGCAGCTTTATAGTCAACTAAACTAATTCTCCTAAACGAAACCTGCTATGCCCCTCTAACAAACACACACACACACACACACACATGCACGCAAGCACGCACGCACACACGCACACACACACACGCACGCACGCACGCACGCACATGCTCACCATTGTCTGCGGGTCGGGTCGAAGGCTTTGTCCATCAGCGATCCCGGGTAGATCCGGAGCACCCCGCTGGGCGTTGCTATGTAACGGCGCACAATGTAGCAGTTGAGACTACTCATTTCCATTAGTGTCATCCATTCATCCGTAACGTGACTGGTCGCCATAACCTCGTTCCTGACGGAGGACTGCAGAGGGGAACGGATGAAGGGATGAGAGGATGAAGAGGGACAGCGGAGAGTGAAACCAAACACAGGAAAAGTTCCTAAACTCGTCGTGTGTCTGGTTCTAAAACGTCATTTCGGTGTGATCCTAAAATCAAAGCTGACATCAGAAGAAGCAAACCTAGCTCGATTAGTCATGGAAAAAACAACAACAACAACATCCCAGAATCGTCCGGAGTGAAGCCGCTGAGTCTGAAAGAGGTGATGAGGTCACCGGAGGGAGTCTTTAAGACCAGCCTGGGAATCTGAGCAGGGACTGGGATTGAGGTTTAATCTCTACACCCCCCTCCTGGGTAAGGAATCCACACAGAATGCCAAAAACCCACGAGGGTGTTTGTCCCCTTCTGAAAGATGCAGAAAGCTCAGCTGTGACGTAAGATGATCAGCATTCACCAACAATAGGACTTAAAGTCACGCTGCAGAGGCTGGGATTCATGAAAACCTGCAGAAGCTAGCGTGAGGAGGGGGGGGGGGGCACCGTATGTTTGTTTGGTAAACAGATGAAACCCTGAAAGTACCTCCAGGCGGCTCATCTGCATTTGTGTGGGTTTAACGGCTTCTGGAGTACCTTGAGGCCGGGATTGGCAATGAGCCTCGTGTTGTCGCTCAGGTAGGCCGTGTAGTGCTCCACCATCCGCTTGGTCTCCGGCTGACTCAGGTGCTCGTAGGGGGAGGAGAAGCTACCAGCTGATAGCATCACAGTGGGGGACTCTGGGAAACAGAGAAGGCACAAGGAGGCAATGAGAGACGCGATAAAAGTTTCCAGGCCGAGATACGATGATGTTCCTACCAACGGTGGCGAGCTGCTTGAAGTGCAGACAGGAAGTGGGCTGACCCAGCAGATCCAGACGATGGTAGAGCAGCTTGGAGCTCGGAGCCGTGTTCAGGTTCTTCAGCTGCTTCACCGGGATCTCCGGCTGCACGTACATGATGCACAGGATGAAGGACGTGTCCTGGACCTGGAAGAGACACAAAAAAGAGAAGAGATTTATTGGAATCTTGTTTCCAAGAAAAACCAGTGAAGCCAACCTAAACTCTCCTGCTTTTAAATCAATTTCCTGGAGTTACTGCACAGCGTATTAGAAATTTGACATTCATGGTGACGTGTGAGGGCCGCTGAGGAAAAATGAGGTGAAATGTTCAAATTTTATTGAAATAAATATTAAAAGTTGGTTATTTCAAAAATTTGTTCCAATTTTATTATTATTGTAACCGAGGGTTCTGGGTGGGTTTTAACTGATTTACCTTTTAAAAACAGTTTATACTAGTAATACTATAGTAATAATAGTAATAACAATAATAATAATGAGTGCTAGATGCAATGTTTTGACTACTTTTTAAGGATCCTTTATGGCTGAACCAACAGAACTTCAATCCTTTGCCTCATTCCTCAAACAACATCTGAATATTTATCTAAATAACCTCATTTGACTTTTTGTCCAAACATTTAACCTATTTTCCTCAACATTTCAAGCTCAACATCCACTCTTCCTCCTTTTTTCTTTTCTTCCAGACCTGATTAGCCTTCCAAGACTTTAGGGAGTTGACTCCAAGTTATTTTTCCTTTTCAGCTCCTATACATGTTTTTCAAAGTAACTTCAGGTCTCACATTATCTTAGAAAAAGAGAGCAACTGTTTCTTTTGTGGTTCTGGAAAACTAATTCAAATCAAGCTCAAGTTGACATGCTTAAACTCTTAGCGTCGGTGAGAAATAGGGATGGGTACCGAATTCGGTACTTTTTAAGGTACCGACCGAATTCCATAGTACCGACCGAGCACCGATTCACCTCATTTGAAACGGTGCCTCGTTTCGGTACCCGTCCTTCATAACGAGAACTTGCCTAGACAGCTGCGCATGCGCAAGAGCGTTATGTCGTCGGTCGCTGAGAGCGAGTTGTAAACGGAGCAGCATGGTAGAAAGAACGCACGCTAAAGCTTGGGTCCACTTCACTAAATGTGATGGGTAACTGGGTGATGATGAAACCAGCGACAACGATCTAAGTGAGACATCCTCATCTTAATCTGCTCCGGTAGGTAAATAAAATGTTTAAGATAACGTTAGCTTGATATGTTAGCTTCTGTTTCGCTAATGGTGCGTTCGCTTTCTCCTCGGAACTCCGATTTTCCGAATAGAAGAACATGAACGCGCTCTAAAGTTTGGCTTCACTTTACTAAATGCGACGGTTGATTGGGTGAAGATGAAATCAGCGACAACGATCTAAGTGTGAGGCATCATCGTTTAAATCTGCTCCAGCAGTTAAATAAACTGTTTAAGATAACGTTAGCTTGATAAATTAGCTTCCATTGCCACCGTTGTTATCAGCTAATGGTGCGTTCGCTTTCTCCTCGGAAATTCTAACTTCCCAGTAGGAAAAATCAAATGAAAAAAGACGGCAAAAGGAATGAAGATGCACAGTAAATTTAGTTCACAGTAAAGATGTTTGCTTCAGTTTAATTATCAGCTTATAAAACTACAAGGACGATGTTAGAATACAAACAGTTGTATGTTATTTATCGTGATATTTATCAAATATTGTTATATATTGAGAAAAATATATATTTAATTATAAAAGAGAATTTAAATAATAAACACTCAAAAGTATCGAAAATTGGTACCGTTAAGTACCGGTATCGATTCCTAGGTACCGGGACGATTCAAATGTCAAAGGTACCCATCCCTAGTGAGAAAGTTAAACAAAATGTCCGAAAGCATTTACAAAGAGGCCAACGTGAATTTGTCACAGAATCCGATATTCTGCTCCTGCCAGAACATCTAAATGTCAGAACGGGAAAAAAGAAAAAAAAGGACCCAGGGTGGCAGGGTGCTGCTGCTTTCCACACAGGCCTTTGGCTGGTTTCTAGCATGATGATGGACTGAAGGTTTAAGTAAAGAGCGTGCTACACAGTCTACTAATCCACCCACCAGTTTCCAGGCGTAGCTGACGTTGTACGCCTCTTTGCTGTTGTCCCTGAGTCGGTTGGTGTGCCAGGACAGGGAGGAGTTAACTGGCACAGTGATGACCTGACTGCCCAACGGAAGGCTGTGAAAGAAAAAATACATTTAAATATGCCCTGAATCTTTGAAACGCTAGCTAAATTCTGCCTGTTGGACAACAGGTTTGCCTTCCTGCCCGCCTGCTGTTACCTGAGGATGTTCTGCCGGACAGCTGGGAATCCTGGGATATTCTCATAGTGGATGATATCTGTGTGCAGGGGAGGCTCTGTCATCAGGTAGGGCCGTGTCAGAGACGGGTGCATCAGGGTGTAACCTGGGAGAATCAGGTGACCAGTTAAAATTAAAGTCCAATTTGAATTAGCAGTTTTACCACAAAAAGCATTCCTTAAGTGGGACATCTTTCTTCTTAAATAAGTTCTAACAGGTCTATGGTTGATGAAAATAACGTTTGTGACGTTCTTTGCTCAAAATCAATCTCACATCTCAACAGCTCCACGGCCGACATTTTCAGTACCTTCCAGAATGACTCGTTTAAGCGCTCTGTCACTTTAAGAAAACAAGCTGCTGCTGGCCACACCCACTCACCCACTGACTGGCTGCTATGAGGTGCTTTCACCAATTCACACAACAAGAAGCAAGAAGAAACATGGTCTGTAGTATGCTTTCTGCCTTTATTTTTTTCTTGTGTTGCTACGTGTGTTTGTGGAAAACACACCCATCAACTATAACAGTGGCTGTTAGCCGCATGTTGGGCCTTACGGACGTTACACAACAATTACACATCTGGTAGAAATCCAGGGTGAACACCGACAGGGGAGATAAGATCATTTTCTTTATTTTATTAAAACTGTTATAGCAAATCTACAGAACAAGCTAGGTTTTGAACATTAACACGGTCAGAGAACGCCCACCCACCTTTCCCCTCGAGTATTTTCCCTGAGACGCCTCTGCCGGAACCTGAAACCTGCGATGCCGGAGGAAACGATACAGCACTATACACTAGTCGCCGTATTTTTTTTTATTTTGAAAAGTTTCTTGTTGCGCGTGAGTTCAAATGGTGTTTTTCTTTTTGAGACTAAAGCTGAAGTGGTAGCAGCTGGCTGTTTATCCTTCTCTGGTATTATTGAGCGGAGAACCCCGGTGTTCTGTTGATGAATGCATGAGCGCGTAACCTAACCTAATTTATTTTCAAAGTTTGCCACGACATTTTCAAGCAGCTCATCGAAGTGTTTAATTCACCATAAACAAAATCTGAAAGAAAATGGAAGGAAGGTATTTATTCACATCTGGAGTGTTTAGTAAAGCAGTAGAGACCCACAACAGGGCAACAAAACGTCTTTTTTCTTTTCTGCAAACATCAAATAAAAAAAAAACAAATAAAGAGAAAATAATGTTTCTAGCTGCTGCAGGAGTCATATCTGACCGCTGTCCATAATTAGCCTAGTGAACTAGACCAAATTCTTGCTTTGCAAAGTTTGGTCAAGGCACGCTCCATTGGAACCTCCGCAGCTCCTACCAGGACTCTGGCTGGCCAATCACAGCTCTCTAGAGGGGTTTCAAACACATAAAGAGCTGTGATTGGTCCATAACGGTGGGCCAATCATAGTGCTCTATCTGCTTAGTGAACAAATCACAGAGCTTTATCCGCTTTGTGGGCCAATCAGGGCACTCTATATGCCTGGTGGGTGGGATGATGCAACAGAGTGAAACAAGATGGCGACAGCTCGTTTGAAACGGCTTTTACATCAATGTTGGACTATTAGAATTTGGGCTTCATTAGAATCAGGAGCAGATAGATGTATTTAAGTGCTTTTTATTTTATTTTAGAAAAAATGATGTGTTTTCTCCTTCTTCAACTGCGGACCGCCTCATTTACCGATAGCTGTTGCGGTGAGTATGTCACATTCATTGTCCAGTAGCATGCGGAGATCATTTGAAAGACAACGGTAGAACCCGCCCCACAAACGAGAGCCGTCAATGGAGCGTTGCCAGACTAAATAATACATTTATTTAGTCTGGCTTGCCAGGCTAGTCCATACTCTCAACAGTCTGAAAAACACCACTAAAGCTAAACGTTTGTCCCAAAATCACTATTCCTCCTTTGCTATTTTTAGTACTTCAGTCTAGACACATTTTTGTTTTCTGCATATTTTAACACCAATTGACAGCAGATGATTTGAACGACTCCTAATAGCTTTAATGGGAGTGATTTGTCTGTTCATGGAGCTGTAACATTAAAAGGGGGATGCTGCACTAATGAGCTTTAATATAACTGCATATTTATAAGAATAATAACTTAAATGCTGCTTGCACCTAAAACTCAGATATTCAGAGCTCCGGTTGTCCAGGTGAGTAAATATCATCTTCTGTGCAACTTTTCTTTTTGCCGCCTCCATTTTCTTCTACTTTCTAACTATAATTTCAGTTAAAGTGTCATGTTGAGGACTCGTATCAACTACCACATTAACTTCAGCTCCTCCAGGGTATCTGCAGGTTTAAGGGAGCCAAATTTAAGACTTTTTAAGACCTTTTTAAGGTCACTTTGACCAAATGTAAGCTATAATTTCCAGCTATTGCCTGGAACTGGTGCTAACCACGTCGCGAATGTGGGATTAGCCATCCAGTTACCATAAAAGTTGCACGTCCCCATGGCGCAATCTCCCACTAGCTTAACCAGCTAATGTGCTCATCTAAAATAGCCCCCTTTCACAACCAACTGAATGTGTACGGTTCCGCTTACGCCAACGTCATACACAAAAAATGCTGAACACTAACTAGAAATTAATGAAAATTGAAATAAAATAATCTTGTTTATTGGGTCTTTGGTAATTTAAGACCTTTGGAAACTGTATTTAAGGATTATTTGTCATTTTTAAGGATTTTTAAGGCCTTAAATTTGGAAAAACTAATTTAAGACTTTTTAAGGACCCGCGGATACCCTGTCCTCGGTCCCCCTCTTGTTCATGTCACTGACTGTGAGGGTCAAAACACAACAAGGCCACCTGCTTCACCTGCCTTCTAAAATAAGTCATGAAAAATCTACTTGCGGCGGTTAGTTTGCAGAACATTTGTGACGATTACGCTGCTTCACAGCCAGCCCGTAAAACTGAGCCTAAACGTTCTCAGCTGAGACTGAAACTGAGCTAGGTAACAAAGCAAGGCTGATCTTTCTAAGATTTCACCGGCTTTCACTAAGCTGACTCGTGCGTGTGTTTGTGAAGTACCTTTGTTGTCTATGAGGAAGGTGTATGAAGCCAAAGAGTCCTGGTAGTAGGTGACGTCCTCCAGGATGTAGGCCAGGTTCACGTCCACCCCGACCACACCCAGGAGCATGTTACCAAAGTAACAGGGCCGACTCACGGTCATGATGAACCCTGGAGAGAGAAGTTTAAGTTTACTCGTCTCAACTGTTTTAGTTGGATAATGGGAGAGAAAGCTGCTTCCTCATATTAAGTGTTTTCCTACTAATGATCACACACAAAAAAACCTTTAAAATACGAGAGCAAAGCATGTTTTTGCATCTGTTGATCCATTTTAAACATCTCTGAGTCTGCCACACATGTTTAGACCATAGAAAATACTTGAATGCTATTTTTTTATTATTCTTAGAAAGTTAACTCATTAAAATAAACCTGACTGAGTAAAAAGCTGACAGGATTTAAGCGATCTCACCGTCTCCCATGGGGTCGGAGTAGGGCAGGCTGAAGCGGGCCAAGTCGATCATGCGATTGGGCAGATTGATGTAGAACCGTCCCACGGTCGTCTCCAGGTTGCTCAGCTGGTTCAGCACCATCATGCTGCCCTTCACCACCGGCATCACTGAGGCTCCAGCTGAGCTGGGCGGCGCCACAGCAGCGGCGCGCTCTCGGCTGAATGTTCGATCAACGCCGTACTTCCCTGAGTTCTGCTCAGCGAGGTCTCTGAGGAAGGCCAGCTCCTTCAAGCCCGTGACTCCCTCTGAAGGAGGGGCGGAGAAGAAGTCGGGTTAGGAACAAGTGGAAAAGCGTCAACGGTGTCTGAACGGAGGAGAGATCAGTTCAAAGGAAGCTAAAAAGACAGCTCTTCACTAGAGAACATTCTGATAACCTAACCCTTCACCAAACAGGCTGAACCCATGGTAGGTTTGTCTTTTTCATGCATGCAGGCTTCAGCTTGTGTTGCTGCACGATGATCTCTATAAGCTGGACCTGAATGCTCCTGCAGCGCTCAGTTGTCATCTGTCAAGCTCTGAGATCATGACATAAATAAATCCCTCGTTACTAAAAACCGCACACAGACCACAAAGGCTTTAATGCCCACTTCAGATCTTATCTCTACAAGCATCAGAAGGTCATCTGGAGGATGGACGGATGAATGGCAGGTCCTTACAGCTGTCACCTGGAACATTTGGCAACCCACAACCCACTGAGAAGGACAGAGCAGAATGCCTGCCAGCGTCCAATCATTGAACGGATTACAGCAGAATCCCTTTTTAATGCCAAGGCTCTGCTCTTTTGATCACCAAGCTGGACCGCATGCTGGAGGAGACGTCGCCATGGGTGGCAGCGTCAAGCTAACCGAGGGAGGAGATTCTGCTGACAGCTCAGATTTTGATTCAGAAGAACACCAGCAGTTCCTACAACAATGATCCTGACAAACCATGGCACCCAATTAAAAAAAAGAAAGTATTGTGAGAAAGACCAAACATCTTTAAAAACAGTGATGCTTCTGATAAAAAAAAAACAACAAAAAAAACATTTTTTTGCCTCATTGTGCTGACTTAAAGAGCAAGTTCACTGAGCCAACACTGCCAGCATTTGTAGTTCGGCCAGCTAAATGCTCCAGAGCTGTTTAAAGATCTGAATCCAGTAAGCAGGAGAGGGACCTAGAAGTTATTTCTTGTACCCATAAGAAGCCGGCATCTACTTGTTTTGCTATAATATCGTGTGACGCAAGCTAGAGGCTACTGTTGAGCAAAGAAAGAAAGAAAACAATGCTAACAGTGAATTAGAAGCAAATAGTTGGCTCAATAAATATCTCAAGCTACGTTCTCAATTACCAAGAACTTGATATTACAGTGAAGTGTGTGTGTGAAGTAAATAATGAGTTGATTGTGGCCTTTTACTTCTTTTTATAAGTCATTCAGAACTATAACAGGAAGACGGAAAACTTCGCTAATATAATAGTCTTACTATCCTAAGTGCAGTAAAGGTTGGTTTATGCTTGACGCGTCCGCGAGGTCCGCACGGCTCTGCGCGGCGAAATTGCGTCATTTTAACAACCACGCCCCTCCACCGCGTATCCGCATGGCCCAAAATTTCCGCAACGTGCACCTAGGAAAATTTCTAACCACACGGATGGACGGACGCGGAAAAACATGGCGGACCGGCAAGAACTAGTATGGCAGAGGTTCACAAATACAGACATTTGTATGATTCAGCTCTCAGAGATCACCGTGATCAACATGTTGTTAATAATTCTTGGAGAGAAATAGCTCGCACTGTCGGAAAAGACGAGGACGCTGTTAAAAATACTGAAATACCATGTTGTAAACAGTAATTTCTACTTCTACTATGGTGTAGTGTTGTATGCATGGCGTAGAGCTCCATGCTGCCCCGTTCAGTTTGGGAGAATATCGGCTCACCGCAGAGACGAGCCGCATGAACCATAAACGCTGCAAGTTGTGAAGCGCGTTCCATCCGCGAGTCGCATCACCAAGCGGAAAGTGAATGCGTCAAGCATAAACCAAGCTTAAGAGCTCCCTAACATAAAACACCAAAGAGTGCTAACACCAGATATAACAAAACATTTGAATCTACGTATAAACTTGCTGCGTATGACTTTACTTGTCATCGAGAACCTCTGCTGATCTGTAACTGGCAACAGCCCCGAAACTCCCGGAACGGAAGTGAGAAAGTAACTTTTTGTTTAGAGAAATGGTCTGCAGTACCCAGTTTGAACACAAGATCTTATCCTTACTCCATTCTTACACGGGTTCAAATTCGGATTATGAAATTGTCAGTAAGGGAGTGAATGGGAATATGTTATGGATCACAACAGAGGAGACATTATAATGTGATACTAATTTATACTTCTCTGTCGTGTGACTGACAGACACGTCTTGATCTCGGACTTTAGCGTCGGCTGGGGAGTGTTACAAAACAATTCCCCACCAGGACAACTGAGGGCGTAACGCTATTCTGAGGTATCCTGCCTCCATTACAGTCACGTATCCAGTCCACGATAGTGTTTCTACTGCTGTGTTTATATTGCATTTATTTTATACTAGGGCTGGGCAATAAATCAAAAATGTATTGTTATCAAACTTTCTGACTCTTGTTGTGATCATTTTACCCATGTCAATAAATCTAATAATAAAAAAATTAAAAGATGTGTGTAGGTTGGCAACATTCACGTCCCTTTAAGAAGCTGAACCGGCTTGAGTCACGTAAAAATGTGACTCAACGTAATACACGTGACAGCTCCATCTAGTGGACAACTTTTATGTCTGCACATACCTGTAGTTATCGTCCATTTATCGTGATCGAGGTGAAATACTCAATATATCGTGATATTGATTTTAGGCCATATCGCCCAGCCCTATTTTATATTATATTATAATGTATTTCAGAGCCTTTTGAACACAAACAAATGTGTCCCTCATTCCCCTCCACCTCTTCATGCGATCAGCACCTCTAAACCCACGTTTCTAGTCTTTTCTGTCCACGAAGAAAACGCTTGCTGCATATCTTTCTTCTCCTTTAGTCACGGAAGAATAAGACGTTCATATTTTCTAACTTTATCTGCTCAATCTGTTCCATGTCTGCCGCTAAATATCTTTTGACTTTTTGACGGGGCAATGGCGGTGCTGTTGATGAATTTACAGGAAGCAGCGTCCCGGCCAATCACAAGCTTGCGGCCTCCGTCTCTTTTGACGGATAGTTAAAAATTGGCGCCCTTCTCCATCAACTTCTGCGAGCCCGTCGGAGAGCCCTTGCGCTGACACATAATGGCATTGCATGTCTCCGTACAAACGCAGATGGAGAAGTATAAATTGGGCTTTATTTTATCTTCTCAATCCCACATCCTGAGAAAGAACAGGAGGTGGGACCACAGTCATAAGGAAAACAAAGGAGTTTCAAAACTGTCTTAAAATGCATAAGGGTTCTCCATCTCCACAGAGATGATTGCAAAATCTGCAAGTCTTGAACCAGTCTCTAATGTGTTTCGAACCAGTCTTGATTTAGCTTTTGAGAAATGCGAGACAACTTTGGAGAGTTGACGGTGAATAAACTGAGACATACCAAGGACACTTCGTCTTCGTCTTCCTCCGCTTATCCGGGTCCGGGTCGCGGGGGCAGCATCCCAATTAGGGAGCTCCAGGCCGTCCTCTCCCCGGCCTTGTCCACCAGCTCCTCCGGCAGGACCCCAAGGCGTTCCCGGACCAGATTGGAGATGTAACCTCTCCAACGTGTCCTGGGTCGACCCGGGGGCCTTCTGCCGGCAGGACATGCCCGAAACACCTCCCCGGGGAGGCGTCCAGGAGGCATCCTGACCAGATGCCCAAACCACCTCAACTGGCTCCTTTCGATCCGGAGGAGCAGCGGTTCTACTCCGAGTCCCTCCCGAATGTCCGAGCTCCTCACCCTATCTCTAAGGCTGAGCCCGGCCACCCTACGGAGGAAACTCATTTCGGCCGCTTGTATCCGCGATCTCGTTCTTTCGGTCATTACCCAAAGCTCATGACCATAGGTGAGGATTGGGATGTAGATCGACCGGTAAATCGAGAGCCTGGCTTTCTGGCTCAGCTCCCTCTTCCCCACGACAGATCGGCTCAGCGTCCGCATCACTGCAGACGCCGAACCAATCCACCTGTCGATCTCCCGATCCCTCCTACCCTCACTTGTGAACAAGACCCCGAGATACTTAAACTCCTCCACTTGAGGTAGGACCTCTCCCCCGACCCGGAGGTGGCAAGCCACCCTTTTCCGGTCGAGAACCATGGTCTCAGATTTGGAGGTGCTGATCCTCATCCCAGCCGCTTCACATTCGGCCGCGAACCTACCCAGCAAGAGCTGAAGGTCAGAGCTGGATGAAGCTAGGAGGACCACATCATCCGCAAAAAGCAGAGACGAGATTCTCCTGCCACCAAACTCGACACACTCCACACCACGGCTGCGTCTAGAAATTCTGTCCATAAAAGTGATGAACAGAACCGGTGACAAAGGGCAGCCCTGGCGGAGTCCAACCCTCACTGGGAACAGGTCCGACTTACTACCGGCTATGCGGACCAAACTCACGCTCCTCTGGTAAAGGGACTGAATGGCCCTTAACAGAAAGCCACCCACCCCATACTCCTGGAGCGTCCCCCACAGGGTGCCCCTGGGGACACGGTCATAAGCCTTCTCCAAATCCACAAAGCACATGTGGATTGGTTGGGCAAACTCCCATGCCCCCTCCATCACCCTTGCAAGGGTATAGAGCTGGTCCACAGTTCCACGGCCAGGACGAAAACCACATTGCTCCTCCTCTATCTGAGATTCAACTATCGATCAGACCCTCCTCTCCAGTACCTTGGCGTAGACCTTTCCAGGGAGGCTGAGGAGTGTGATCCCCCTATAGTTGGAACACACCCTCAGGTCACCCTTCTTAAAGATGGGGACCACCACCCCGGTCTGCCACTCCCTAGGAACTGCCCCCGATGACCACGCAATGTTGTAGAGACGTGTCAACCATGACAGCCCTACAACATCCATAGGCTTGAGATACCCAGGACGAACCTCATCCGCCCCCGGGGCTCCGCCGCTGTGTAGTTGTTTGACTACCTCAGCAACTTCTGCCCCCGAGATCGGACAGTCCATCCCCAGGCCTCCCAGCTCTGGTTCCTCCTCGGAATGCGCATTAGTGGGATTGAGGAGCTCCTCAAAGTATTCCTTCCACCGTCCGACTATAGCCTCAGTTGACGTCAGCAGCTCCCCATGCCCACTGTAAACAGTGTGAGCGAGTTGCTGCCTTCCTCTCCTGAGGCGCCGGACAGTTTGCCAGAACCTCTTTGGAGCCGATCGATAGTCTTTCTCCATGGCCTCACCAAACTCCTCCCACGCCCGAGATTTTGCCTCGGCAACTGCCACTGCTGCACCCCGCTTGGCTATCCGGTACCTGTCTGCTGCCTCCGGAGACCCACAGACCAGCCACGCCCTGTAGGCCTCCTTCTTCAGCCTGACGGCTCCCCGAACCTCTGGTGTCCACCAGCGGGTACGGGGGTTGCCACCACGACTGGCACCGGCCACCTTACGACCACAGCTAGCAACAGCCGCCTCGACAATCGCAGAGTGGAACAAGGCCCACTCGGACTCAATGTCCCCCACTGCTCTCGGGACGTGGTCAAAGCTCTGCCGGAGGTGGGAGTTGAAGACCGTCTTGACAGGTTCTTCTGCCAGGCGTTCCCAGCAGACCCTCACTATGCGTTTGGGTCTGCCAGGTCTACGCGGCATGTTCCCTTGCCATCTGATCCAACTCACCACCAGGTGGTGATCAGTTGACAGCTCCGCCCCTCTCTTCACTCGGGTGTCCAAAACATACGGCCGCAGGTCAGATGATACGACTACAAAATCTATCATCGACCTGTGACCTAGGCTGCCCTGGTACCAAGTGTACCGGTGGGCATCCTTATGTTCGAACATGGTGTTCGTTATGGCCAAACTGCGGCTTGCACAGAAGTCCAATAACAAAACACCGCTCGAGTTCAGATTAGGTGGGCCGTTCCTCCCAATCACACCCCTCCAGGTCAAGCTGTCATTGCCCACGTGAGCATTGAAGTCCCCCAGCAGGACAATGGAGTCCCCTGATGGAGCACTATCTAGCACTCGTCCCAGGGACTCCAAAAAGGGTGGGTACTCTGAACTGATATTTGGCCCATAAGCACAAACAACAGTCAGGACCCGTTCCCCGACCCGAAGGCGCAAGGAAGCTACCCTCTTGTCCCCCGGTGTAAACCCCAACACACAGGCAGAGAGTCTCGGGGCTAACAAAAAGCCAACCCCAGCCCTCCGCCTCTCACCCGGAGCAACTCCAGCAAAGTAGAGTGATACCAAGGACACGTCACATATAATCATGACATCACACCAGGACACGCAGAACCAGAGTAAAGAAAATATCAGACCCAATCCAGGTAGCAGCAGTAGCTCAGGTGGTAGAGCGGGTTGCCTCATGATCGGAGGGTCATGGGTTCGATTCCAGCTCCCGCCAGGGGTATCCTGCTGTTGTGTCGTTGGGCAAGACACTTCACCCAACTTGCCTGTGTTAGTGGTGGTCAGAGGGGCCGACGGCACCAAATGGCAGCCTCGCCTCTGTCAGACCTCCCCAGGGCGGCTGTGGCTACAAGTAGCTTACCATCACTAGCAGTGTGTGAATGTAGTGCGTGAAAGCATCTTTGGGGGTCTTGAAAAGCGCTATATAAGTTCAATGCATTATTATTATCATTATTATATAGCCCATGATTTTCACCATCAGGCACAAGACAGGCCAGCATCAGGACCGACTGCTTCTGTGAGACTGAGAACTTTCCTTTGCTGACCTTTTAGCTATCCTCTGCCCATTTTCTCTGAAATATGGCTGTAGATGTTTATTAGGGAGACAAATTTCATTCTCTCATGCTTCTAACATGTCTCTGAAGGTTAATTAAAGTAATCTGGGTCAAAAATATCCAACAAATTTGATTGAAGAAAAACAAAAACGTGTTAAGTGTCATGAGTATCGATCAGTGGTGGAAAAATCGGAGTAGAAATTTAAATATTTTTATGCAGCTTTATGTTTTTCAAGAGTCACATCTGGCTTACACACACACACACTCATGCACGCACGCACGCACGCACACACACACACACACACGCACACACACACACACACACACACACACACACACACACACACGCACGCACGCACGCACGCACACACGCACAAAACTGTGTATTGTTGTGCCAGAGGACTGCTGAGCTCCTTGAACAATCAGCACTTCACATTTGGCAGGAGATGCAGTAAATCAAGCTCCGCCCACCCACAGCAGGCCTTTCAGCAATGTGCAACAGCATCAGCAACAAAACAGATGTTTTTTTTTTCAATATGCGATGCTAATAAAACTCACAGAATGACAGATTTCTGCATCCTTTTCATCATCTCTCTTGAAAGAGCCAAGGTCCTCCGTCAGTTACACACAGAGGGAGCAGCACGCCCTTTGAAGTCTCACGCTGCCTTCTCTTAGATGTACCTCATTTCCATTCTCCGATGCAGAAATAATTTGTATAAATGGTGGACTAATGCATGCACAGAAGGAGCGCGGTGCAGGAAGGTGGGATTCAGAGGAGGCAGATGGGAAGACAAAGACGATGAAAGAGGAAAAAGGAAGAGTACACACCTCGAACCAACTCTCTCACACACACACACACACACACACACACACACACACACACACACACACACACACACACACACACACACACACACACACACACACACACACACACACACACACACACACACACACACACTCCAGTCTTCTCTTGAGCGCAAAAACAGAATATCTAATGAAAAGATTTAAAACATAAAAAGCTGCCAGCAGAGCCAAAGAGGGATAAAGTTAAAGATATTCAAATATGAGTTTTTGAAAGAAAAAGAAACATAAATATCTCATTCTGTAAATAGATAAAAATGTTCCGCATTGGAGTCTTTACAGCATTCCACTCAATTCAAGTTTATTTATATAGCGCCAAATCACAACAAGAGTCGTCTCAAGGCACTTCACATAGTAAACATTCCAATACAGGTCAGTTCATTTAGCCAATCAGTAGGTCTTGATGCAATCCTCATACTAAGCAAGCATGCAGCGACAGCGGAGAGGAAAACTCCCTTTTAACAGGAAGAACCCTTCAGAGGATCCTGACTCAGTATAAGCAGCCATCCGCCATGACTCACTGGGGATCGAGAAGACTGACAGACAGACAGGCACGCACGCACGCACGCACGCACGCACACACACACACACACACACAGTGTAACCAGAGGAAACGACATAACTCCACCAGATCTTTTATATTTAACTTATAAACACAATACTATTGTGTTTCTTGTTTTCATTTGCACCTGATTCTGGCTCATATTCTGCTAATAAACTGAAATTTCACAATTTTTTAAATATGAGTTTCTGAAAGACACTTTTTGAATAAACACAACCCAAATCTTTAGAAGCAGACGGGTTTTACTGGCATATGTGTGAGAATAACAACATTAGGAAATTGCTGTGGTACTTGGTGCAAAAGAAGATAAAATAAGAAATAGGCAAATATAGGAAGCAAGAATATAGTCATGATAAAATAATAATATAAAGTGCCAAAAATTAGAGAAGCGGCTACTATATCCAGAGAGGGCACAAAGAGAGAGACCTAGGATTTTCGTTGTTGAGTCCAGCAGCTGAGGGGAAGACACTGTTCTTGTGGTGAGAGGTTCTGCTCCGAATGGATCTGAGCCCCCCGCCAGATGGGAGCGAGTCAAACAGACTGTGTCCAGGGTGACACGGGTTTAACCCCTTTTCCCCTGAACTGCACCTTGACAACACAAGATTGCCTAACGCTCGTTCCCGAAGGTTCAGCTGTGTGATTCAGACCTGTTGTTGACTGGCCTAGTGAACTAGACCAAATTCTTGCTTTGCAAAGTTTGGTCTAGGCACGCTCCATTGGAACCTCCGCAGCTCCTACCAGGACTCTGGCTAGCCAATCACAGCTCTCTAGAGGGGTTTCAAACACATAAAGAGCTGTGATTGGTCCATAATGGTGGGCCAATCATAGTGCTCTATCTGCTTAGTGAACTAATCACAGAGCTTTATCCGTTTTGTGGGCCAATCAGGGCACTCTATATGCCTGGTGGGTGGGATGATGCAACAGAGTGAAACAAGAGTATGTCACATTCATTGTCCAGTAGAATGCGGAGATCATTTGAAAGACAACGGTAGAACCCGCCCCACAACCGAGAACCGTCAGTGGAGCGTGGCCAGACTAAATAATATATTTATTTAGTCTGGCTTGCCAGGCTAGTTGTTGGCACCTTTTCTTCCATAATTCCCAAAGTAACACACCTGCAGAACCGTATAACTGTTTAGCATGCTAGCTAACATAGTGTGATGTTCTCATGGCGAAAATAAGGCCATTTTCGCTTTTCTGGTTTATTCTCAACTTCAAAATCACAGCAGCTAAGCCGTACCAACAACCTGAGAACAACAGAGGGGTCAGAGAGCAGTTTGATGGATGGATCACGATCCTATCATTAAGAACGGGACATTCAAAATGATTGGATGAGGGTTTTCCAGGGTTGTACATTTCAAAGGTGAAAAAAATATGTATTTGTTTCATTGACAAAACATTACACTCATTGGTAGCCCGTGTTATTTTACACAACGTGACACAGAACAAGCTTCTGTGTTTGGACAACGACACTTTAATAAAAACCTTTTTCAGAAACTCTGGGAAAAAACACATCCTGTTCCAAGCTGGTCTGATTTCCAGAAGAAAGCCAAAAATAAAGCGACTCACCGTTCATGAGGGCGTAAGTGAGGATCATGACAGAGTTGTTGAGGTGTCGGTTCTCCTCTCTGACCACACTGAGAGTGGCTCTCTTCTCCAGCTCAGACGTCTCTCGAGACGTAACTCCAGACGACAGGTAGATGATAACCATGTCTGTGGCTGATAGAGGGACACGACCCGTTCATTATCACACTGAATCCTTAGAGGGTTCGTCTATTTACACAAACATGCTCCTCAGCACTGTTTTATCAACACATTCTCACTCCCAGTGCGACAAAAACGAACGCTTGGTCAGCCACCCTCCGTGTCAGACCCCTGACGCCAAAAGTGCCCTTTTTCGTCACTTATGTATGAAAAGGGGGTTTTCTCCTTTAAGACTGCAGATCCTAATGCAGCGTAAAACTGACGCGATGGGATGTCCGCAGCCGGGGCACCAAACAAGCTCATTGTACCTCACCCTAACCTTATCCTCCTGTTACTTAACTTTCCCCTTATCCCTATCCTAACCTTAACCATCTTGCTCAAGGCCGGATTAACCACCTGGGCAACTGCCCAGGGGACCACGAACTCTAAAGGGCCCAGGGCAGCAAGGGCACGAGCAAAATACTGTATCTGTAATCTTATATTAAACTAGGGTGACCATACATCCTCTTTTCCCCGGACATGTCCATTTTTCACTCTCTGTCCGGGGCGTGCGGACTGGGGGTTCTTGTATTGATGAAAATGTCCGGTTTTTCATCCAGGAGCAGGGATCGAATTATGGGGGAGCTGTATATCCTACACATCCAGGGGAGCTGGAAAAAACATTTTCTACCTATATTACATCATTTATGGACTCTTTTGAGCAGAGAGCAAGAGAGCGGCAGAGCGATGATCTTTGGTGCGCAGCGCTCCAGGCTGCTGCGTCCAGCGCACGGTCCATTCTCAAAGTGGCGCAACCAAAAAAACTATAATTAACACACAATCGTTCATGTCCGCACATGTTCTCTACTTTCTGTCTTATTTGTGCCTGAAGCGCTCTGCTACTGCGGAGCTCATCACCTGTGCTGCGGTGATTTCACCTCACTGACGCAGCATCGAAACACGCTCTCCGCTTTGCGGTCAGGAGATCCCTTTGATCTGCTCAAAAGTAACTGATGAGGTGAAAAAGTAAGAATCCAGGCAGCAGTTTTTCTGGAGAGTTTAGAGGAGATGCAGGAAGATGAGAGACAGACAGGACAGGAAAATAGTTGAATAAAAACAAGAAAACAAAACAAAGTGTTGAAAAGTAAAATGTAGGTAGATTTATCTCCACTACGCGTTTTTACCTGTATAAAACAACAAGTTTTACACATGTAATATTTACACATTTGATACAATTCAGATCACCTTCAAAACTCAGTCACACACCCAGGGCCGTTTCAAAGCATTTTGGGGGCCAAGGCTAAATGACCCCCCTCCCCCCTCCTTCCCCCTTTGCGCTGCACAGAGACGCTTCGCTGCCAATGACTACGTTTACATGCAGCCAATATCCTGGTTATGATCGGGTTAAGGTCGGTATTCGGGTTTCTGAGTTGATCAGAATAACCCGTTTACAAGCATAAATAGAAAGAGTTACCTCTAACTTGCATAACCCGATTTAAATGCGGACGTTGGGGTAGCGTCAGGACGTATGGACTATGTCCAGACGCAATATGCGTCATTTCCGGTTCTTCTTGTTCCGGTATCCATGAAAACAAAAACATGTTTCCCAGTTCGGAAGAGATGGCGACCGCGTTTGTTTGCGCTTTAGTTTCCTCGTCACTCCAAAAGTGTGGTGCTGTGCCGCGACTCGCCATGTTGCTCCCAACTTGTTGTTTACTTGTGGTGTTCTGGTGCATACAAGATATCTCGCTACTCAAAAGACCAAGATACCTTGCGAACAGAGCATGCGCAGAACACACGCTTTGATGGGGATAGCCCGATATGCGTTTACACGACCAAACATTCGGGTTAGAAAAGGGTTACCCCAGGTGTAGTAACCGGGTTTTTAAAAACCCGGTTATGAGCATATCCAGGTTTTTGGCGGTGTTTACAAGGACCTGCGGAACCGGGTTATTGTGAATATTCGGGTTTTAAAAGGGTGACTGGCTGCATGTAAACACACTCAATGACTTTGAACGTCCGTTGAGAGCGGTTGAGACTCAGTCACATACAGGCGGGCCAATGAAGAGAGGGCCTCAAGTTAAGACCCTCTCCTCATTGGTCAGTCCACACGAGGTGGGTCAAAGGTTACCCTGAGCGGGTTACGTGATGTCAGGCATTCAAGTATTGAGTATATTTACTGCATATTACAGTAAAATATTCTGTATGTGACCATATTATGGCGATCCTTGGGTTGTGATGATGGGGCCCTTTAATATTGTTGCCCAGGGTACAACCAAGTTTTAATCTGGCCCTGATCATGCTAGTGAACAAGTTAGTGATGTGTCGGTCGCTCTAAGAGCCGGCTCTATGAAGTGAACGACAGGAGCCACCTCGTCATTGGTCGGGTTTGGACCGAGGCAACGCGAGGGGGAGGTTTCAACTAGGGATGCACCGATCAGGTTTTTTGCTGCCGATCACCGATACCGATATCAAAGAATGCTGATCACCGATACCGATCACCGATACCGATCACGTGGATTGGCCAGAAATTTTCTACAACATTATAATGAGTGCTACAAACTACATAATCTGGGAATAAAGGAAATGTAACCTAATCTAAAATGGTCTGTATTAGGGTTGTCACGGTGTGAAAATTTATCCTCACGGTTATTGTGACCAAAATTACCACGGTTTTCGGTATTATCGCGGTATTTTTTTTAAACGTGCTACATTTTCACACAATTAAATAAACCCTGTATGTCAGGAAATATTGTCCTCAGTTTGTGTCTAAATTTTGCCTAAAATGTGTTATTTTGTAATTATGTTGTTTATTTGTTTACATTTATCCCCTTTAGTCTTTAAAATACCAATATTTGCCCATAACTTCGTATTTTATGTCTTTTTGATGTCATCATTTTAAAAATATTAGATCAGATGATACTCAGTACTCAAGTAGCCTTCTAATCAGATACTTTTTTACCCTTACTTGAGCAATCCGTATATCAGGAAAATAGTGTCCTCGGTTTGTGTCCTTCCAGTGAGCTTTGCAGATGTGGGAAAATGTCATCAGGCAGTAATCATTGTTAAATTCATAATTATTCTCGGAGAGAGACCAACTCTTATCTGCCCCTGGGAGCCCCGTAATGCATCGCGTCATTTCAACATGGCGGTGTCCGCGACACGGTTTATATGCAGGTAGCGGCGCTGCGGCTGCTTTATATAGCGACTCGTTGCTTTCTCCCTCAACCCAAATCCTCGGATCACGCATTTTAGCTAAAACGCTAACGTTAGCTTGCCTTGCGTTGACTGCAGAGTTGTGGGTGATGGTCACGCAGATGTGTCATGAGATTTGAAGCATTGCTGCCTTTCACAGACACTTTTTCTGCACGTGCTGCAAACAGGATAGCCGTCCGTCTTCTATAAACTCCCTCGGCATTCTTCAAATATCTAAAATATGCCCGTACTTCCCACTTTGTCTTCTTTGAGGGATAATAAATGTCCTCCTGAGCGCTGCCGTCTCCTCCTTTGACCATTATTTCAGCTTTAGCTTCAAGAAAGTTTTGTTGTAAACAAAGCGCGCATCTGCCGCCGGCAACTTCTGCAGATGATACGGTGGCTGGTAAGGGTCACCGCGCCTACACCGCAGCCACGGTAATCCCACCAAGATAATATAGTTTTTTAAAAACAAGACGGTTATTATTGTCAACTTTTTTTTTTACCGGGGTTTAGCGCTACACTGGTTACCGTGACAACCCTACCTGATCGGTTTGCTTTGATCTATTTTGAAAATTCCGATCAAAACCGATAGGGGCGCTATCGGCCGATTACGATCAAATGCCGATCCATCGGTGCATCCCTAGTTTCAACTACCACCCTGGAGGTTAGGTGTAGAGGGTATTTGTAACCTCCCCCTCACCAGATGTATGTTCTAACGTTCCCCTTGCCTGGGCGGCAAATCTGAAAATTCACAGTCAGAATGCAGGGGAAACAAACGCTTGATTACAGTGAGAGTAACGTTTTAGGTAGCAAGAGGGTTACGGTTAGGATGAGGGAGAGGGGAAGGTGATAAATAGCAAAACGTTAAGGTTTAGGTGCGGTTAAATGAGCTGGTTCAGTGTTGCATCAGCGGACATCCCATCACGTCAGTTTTACGCTGCATTAGGATCTGAAAGGAGGAAAACCCCTTTTCGTACTTAAGTGATGAAAAAGGGCACTTATGGCGTCAGGGGTTTGAAGCGGAGGGTGGCCGACCAAGCGTTTGCTTTTGACACGCTGGGAGTGACAACGTGTGGTTTTCTTACTGGGGATGTGTCTGCTGAGGCTGCTGGTGTTGCGGAGTAGCTGGAAAGCCTTCTGGAAGCCGGAAGCATGTTGAGTGGCTCCATTTGAGGCCTTGATGTTGGAAATGAAGGTGCTCATCTTCCTCTTCGTCTCGCTGGTGGCTGGAGACAGCAGACTCTTGTAGCACTGGTCTAGAGAACAGGAGCGAACCGTTTCTGCCACTGACAGGATGGAGATCTAGAGAGGAGCCACAAAAAAGGTTTCCCAGTATATTCATAATGTTTCATCACGTGATGTGAATTTACTTTACAGTTAAAGGAGTAGTTTACTCATTTTATCAATGCATTTGCAGTTTTCTCGCCTAGGAATGGATACTTTGTGGGTGTTTCTCAATGTCAAGGCACCTGGTCTTGCAAGGCGATGTCTTGGAGCTTCAGACGACAGGTTTTAGAGTCTTATTTCCTAATATTTGGACACCTCGCCTCACATTGGATAACAGCAACCCGACTCTACCACCGACTTGCAACATTGATGTTTTCAAATAACACAAGCCTAGAGGAGCTTCTGCCGTGTGGTGAAGAAGCTAAAGCTAACGGTTCGGCCCTTAAAACACACTTATTCAATATTGCCTTCCCTCCGTGACACTTTACATGAAAATCCAGCACCGGGTTTATTTTTCTTAATTTAGTTTTTATGATTCAGTAGCTCACTTTTAACACCTTGCACCATCTTGTAGCTTTTTTGGTTTTATTTGTGCCACTTCAAATGGTTTTTATCATTCATTGCATTATTTTTATTTTTGATAGTGCTGTTAACTGTTCTCTTATTCTAATGTTTTTAGTAGGAATTTTTATCCTTGATTATTTATGCTATCATTTTATGTATTTTACCTGATTTTCATGCTTTCATTGTGTTTTGTTGATTTGTTCAAGCATTTGCCTCTTTTATGTACAGCACTTTGGTTAGCTGCCATGCTATTTTGAAATGGTGCTTAATAAATAAATTGGTATGGTATGGTTAGCTTCCACTAGCCGAGACGTCCAATGCAGATTCCTGGGCGTTAAAACAACAACAGCCTTCCCCGTCACAAGTCAAGTTGGGTAGCTTTCCTAATCCTAGAGTTTCACCGTCTATTTTCTATCAGAAGCTAATGGAGGAGATAGGTGTGGGAGACAATTTTCATGTTCAGCTTGCATGAAAAACTCAGATCATTTTCATGAAAAAGTAAAACATGTTTTTTCAGTGAACTTGCTCTTTACTAATCCATTTCACAAACCTTGTCATGTTCGTCAATGGAGTTGAGGATGACCAGTGCAGAGTCCCGGGCGATTTGAAGCTGGGTGTCTGTTATGGACACTCCATGGTCGACCATCACAACAATGTGTTTGGACTGTGGGCGCACTGCAGAGACGTACACAGGCCTGCAAGACCGTGCACCAAAATAAATAAACAACCTCCTCAGATTTGATAAGGCAGTGGAGTGGACAGTTTAAAAGCTGAACGGCAGCAACACTTTTAATCAACTTACTAAACAAGATTCAAAAATCTGATGATGCAATTGGAATAAATTCCTTAGAAGTACTTAAAAATGTTCATTTGGTGTGTGAGTGTGCATGTGCAGGGTGGGATATGAGTGGGGGTGTCGGTGCCTCTGTGTGGGTGTGGTCTGCTGGACAAGCACACACTACTACCATGGGCTTACAAACCCTTGTTCACAAGAGACGTAAGCAGAACTTCGTCATTTTTCTGATGGCCTAACGCCAAAAGGTTGATTTAAACAGGAGAAAGGGAAAAAAAGAAGAAGATGCATCCATATAATATCCAAAGAAAGAATAAAAAGCCGTCTTTAGTATGATTTAAAAAAAGCACAGAGTGTGAAATTCCATCAGAAGTACCCAGCCACATTCCTGCTAAGGACATGTGTGGTCATGAAGGACAAGAGCGACGCGCCCTCTGGGCCACCCTGCAGCAGCCGGGGGAGGGCTCATGAGGGTGATGGAGATAAAACTGTTGAGGTTCTCCCCTCTGCCCGTCTGCTGCAGCAGTGATGGAGACTAGATTATCATGCATCGTGTAACAGAGACATCTTGATCCACTCCGTGTGCTGCGTACCGGCTGCGGTGCTCGTAGTTTCCTTTGCAGTGAAACTTGTGGGCAGGAAAGACCGTAAAGATGCCCTCCTCCGAGCTGAAGTACTGCCACTTTATCCCCGGGTTGGACTTCAGGTTGTCAGCCAGCACTGCATTAGAGAAGGTGGGAAAAACAGGTTTGGACCACACAATTAAAGAGATTTTCTGAGTACAGGACTTTCACACAATGTTGGGACATTTAGTTTAGTCTCAACACTGCTGCAGCTGTATGCTACTTTGACTTTTATTATCTTTTTGTTTAGTTCTGATGTTGGCTTCTTTGACCTCTACTTTTTCATGAAACCATGACAACCATCAACTGTTTCTGCAGTAAGACTTTAATTGGTCTTTTAACACTCAACGAATCCTAAAGTCGGAAACACCTCAAGAATAAATCACACAACTGTTGGTTACGATAAACAACACAAAAAAAACACTCCTGGTGACATCTCTTCTGCAAAGGATGGGTTTTTCAGAGACATGCCAGCTTTACTGATCATACATCACCCCAACCCAGTCACCACATCCATCTTTGTGGCTCATGTAAACAGGAACCTCTCTGTTGCGTTGGCAGAAGAAGAAGGATTGTGCATACAGATGTCAGGCTACAGTGATCTGTTCTACCATCAGTATGTAAATCTTCTCAGAAACAGACAGAGCAAATAAAAACAAGTGGACACGCGTTTCTTTTGACCTTCTTACCCCTGACCTTCTGCAAATGACCCACTCTGAAGTACTCACCTCAGTGCATTAACACGCAAATCTAAAACTATGGTAACCTGTTGCAAAAGAATATAAACCACTTCATAAAATCTCAATGACAACCTACTTCAACAAGTTGGGTTTAGTTTTTTTAGCTTTGATTTTTTATTAGCTTTTAGCACCCCCTACTGTTCATTATAAATTAAACTTGCTGTGTGTTCGTAATTCAACACCTTAATCAGGCTGCTGAAATGTCTCCTCAGCCTGCATTAGAGTCTACAGGAGCAGTTCATCACTATATCAAACAAATCAGCTGTGTTTATGATCTAAAACGTGCAGGAAACGTGCTGGAAGCAGACTGCAGCGCCAGCTATGCCAGCTCAAGTCCAACAGACCACATAGCACATACTGGCTCAAGAAAATAATTTAAAACATAACAAGTTGCATAGAAACCCTTTAAAGGGGCTAACGGGCAGCAGTAGCTAAGGAGGTAGAGTGGGTTGTCTCGTGCTGCTGTTGTGTCCTCCTGCAAGGCACTACACCCAACGACTGCGCTGGTCAGAGGGGCTGATGGTGCAGAATGGCAGCCTTGCTTCTGTCAGACCGCCCCAGGGCAGCTGTGGCTATATAGTAGCTTACATCACATCCAGTGTATGGATGTGAGAGTGCGTAAATAACGGAAAACACTTGAGTGCCAACAAAAGCAATATATAAATCCAACCCATTATTATTTTATCATGCAAAATCTACTTTTGGAGCTTTTGACCATGTTGAATTGTTGTTTCTTCTGCCCGGCTACTGCAAACTGCTGAATGGGGCATGTTTGCGTCACTACTGCACCTCTCCAGCCAGTGTTGTTTTTGGCAGACATCTTAGTTTTAGTCTTTTGGAGGAAAACACTTTCAGTTTTACAAAAAATGAAACCAAGTACTAGTCTTTAACAAATGGATTTATATATTACACTGAGCAACTGGAGTGAGTTTCGTAACATTATCGTTTATTTTGGGGCTAAAGGAGCTGCTGAAAACTACCATATTATACTCTATATAATGAATTTACTATGCAGATCTCTGCATACTTTTCACTTGTGAATTTTTTTTAAACAGAATGGACTCTTGGGGAGCACATAGTATTCTACACAACATTTAAATAGAAATAAAATGTGTTGAATTAATTTATTATTTGAGTTATCAGACCCCCAACTTAGTGTCTTTAAACGTATTCTGGCAAACGTCACCTACTTAAATGCAATAATGTTTTTCCACACTACTGCACGAGCCCAAAGAATTAACAAATAATCCAGTTCTGGTCTTGAGTATCAGCAGTGATGCTCATAAACATTTAGATGGGCTTACACTATGGCATCAGATGGGTGCCAAAACAAGGATGTGCACAACTGACAAACTTGTGTGTGCGCGTTGGCCAACGAGCACACGGCAGAGGAAGACAAGCGCGCGGCAGCCTTTCTGCGCGCTCGGTTTCTGATTCTGCTCGCTCGGCTGTTGGGAGTTTTGGCACTCTGGAGGCGTGGCCTGTGGCTGATCTTTTCTGTCCTCTGATTGGTAAGTTTTTTTCCGCTCCTTACCCTCTACCTCATTGGCCCATTGGCTTCCTCTCAGAGCACAATGGGAGTAGCGGAAGAATAAATCTGATTCAATCTTTAGTTAGTACTGTCATAGCTCAGCTGGTAGAGCTGATGACTTTCACTCGGAGGATACGGGTTCGAATCTAGGCAAGGACAACAGATAACATATAAGGTTATTAGTTTTTATTCCAGTGATATCTTTTACAGTTATGACTGTTCAAGTGTCATTAAATGTCCGAATGTTTGCTGGGCAGTGTTTTAAAAACTGTACATAAGCTTTAACCTTATAATATTATTATCTTTTTGATACTGGAAAAATACATACTGAAATAAAACTACTGATTGTATAATTGCAATTATAATTTTATAAGGATCCTCCGAGTGAAAGTCATCGGCTCTACCAGCTGAGCTATGACAGTACTTACTAAAAATTGAATCAGATTTATTTTTCCGCTACTCCCATTGTGCTCCGAGAGGAAGCCAATGGGCCAATGAGGTAGGGGGTAAGGAGCGGAAAAAAACGTACCAATCAGAGGACAGAAAAGATCAGCCACAGGCCACGCCTCCAGAGTGCCAAAACTCCCAACAGCCGAGTGAGCAGAATCAGAAACCGTGCGCGCAGTGAGGCTGCCGCGCGCATGTTTTCCTCTGCTGTGTGCTCGTTGGCCAACGCGCGCACACAAGTTTGTCACTTGTGCACATCCTTGTGCGCTCACAGACACAGTTTGCTCCCTCTCAGTACAAATGACCTCTCGCCATGTATATTTTCACTCGAGAGGTTATAACTTCCACGCGCGAGTCCTGTTCACAAGCGCAATGTGGACCCGTGCACGCTTTGGCACCCATCTGACGCCATATTAAACTGTGATGCTGTTGGTTAAAAAAGCAGGAATGTGACCCGTTATTAGGAACCAGGGAGCAGATAATAAAATCCTGACGCTCCGACTTTAAAACATTTGTCTTTAACATGTTCAGATAAAACTTTTTTTAAAGTAATTTCTTTAATTTATCTGCCCAAAATTATGACTTATTCAGGAGGCACAATGAAAAAAAAAGTGTTATTATCACAAATATACGTAAAGGTCATGATCACTCGCAGTTCTTATCATTTACTTCCTCACTAAGCAGCTGTGTTGAGCGATGCGCGCTCCCATGACAGAAAGCAGGACTGGTGGTCAGAACATGCGCTGCCACTGACTGCAGCTGGGTCCTATAAGGTAGGGAAGATTTTTCACTGTGACGGAAACATAAACCTCATGGACCTAAGAGGCATTATGCTTCTACACAGCTGAGAACTCATTCATTACCCAGCAAATCTGAGCAGAAAAAAAACCCTAGGGATGAGATATTTCAGAAGCAAGTTGGTCAAAAGGCCCAGAACAAAACATTGACCGGCTAACTATGGGGACATTAAAGATATATGATCGGTGGATGGAGGGATGGGGTAGCAGCAAATGAATGCTTCCTAGCACCTCTCAGGGAAGAGAAATGGCTAAAATTACACAAGAAGAAATACTTCAAAAAGAACAACTAGTGCTGTAATCATGCTGCACTCAGACTCTGTCATCTCTCATCCACCTGTTTTTTTTGTGTCCTCTCCCAACTGCCAGTATCAGTACTGATGCCTTCCATATCCACCATCATCCCCACCCTTCCAAAAAAGTAAAATGGAAGATAAAAAGAAGGTGCTGGAAGAAATACAATGAAGCCTTGCTGCAATTACTCCATTTCAATCCACTCTCACCACTCCCTTCATTCATCATTCTCTCCTTCTCAATTATCCTTGGAGTTCTTAAGACACCCACCCCTTCACTCTGCAGTGGGCTTGTTTAGACTGGGCCGAGACAAATGGGAAAGTCTGAATGCACTGGGAGTGTGGGGATCAAGGAGAGGTGAGTGTGAGGGACAAGAAGATGGGAAGGGAGGTGTGAGGGGGTAACTTGAACTCATTATGACGGCCTTGTAAAGAAAATAAAACCCCTCCGATGATGACGCGTTATGAATGGACGGCGTTATGAAAGGTTTGTAGAGAGAAGTTGCTGGCCAAAGAAGACTAGGAGGTAGGGCGATGAACGGACCAAGGGGAAAGGGCTGATCATGATCTGGTATGTTTTATATTGTGGTGTCAAAAAATAACTTTCCGCACCTAAAGGGGTATTGGAAAAATCTTTTACAGTTGGAACTGTTCTTTGAGCAACTATAGAGGGTTTTAAACTTTAGGCTATAAAACACAATGGCACTACTCTGCCGCAAAACGGAGGCAGCTCAGGGAGCCCCTGTTAACTGTTTCCACAAACTGCTCCAAAAGATGGCTGGCATTAACAGTGGCTTGGGCTAGCGTTAGCCATAGCTCAGACTAGTGTTAGTCATAGCTCGAGCTAGTGTTAGCAGTAGCTAGCATTACCAGTAGCTCAGCCTAGCCTAGCAGGCTGAACGACTTTAGGAAAAGATTGAATTGTGATTTCAGTTTGATTCACGGTTTCCTTCAAATCAAGGCTCAACACATCATTCACAATAGTCATAAATCATTCCATAAAAATATTAAGCTATTGTTTTTTGTCTCCCATTATTATCTTTATTAATCTTTTTTAATTTTTTACTGTGCTTATGAAGCAAGATTTTTTATCTAAAAATTCATAAAAATAAGTTCTCGTTCTACTATAATAATGCGAGGAGGAAAGCGGAGGGTTAAAAATGGGTTTCAAATGCATTTCTGTAGGCACCCAGACTTTTCCATGCATTATTTTAACAAGGTGAGCTGCCTGGATGTTTTTCTGATTGTTTATTTCTCAGTAAAACACCACTCTAACACCGAACTCTGGCACATTTTACATGCTTGTTTGAATTACCACGGGCCATCAGAAAAATTCAAGAGTGATGAACAGAACATTCGTGGTAATGGTAGGAAATGATCAGTATCAATGCCATTATCAATTCTCTGTCTATCCAACTCCTTATCAATTCCAGAATAGTTCAGTAGATGGAAAAAAATGTATTGCACATGGTCTCCTGCATTTTTACAATCAGTTTATTTATGACATAATCAACTGTACCTGGTCTTGGTTGGTTTTGAAATCTTTAAAGTATGCATGAATTTCCAAATTCTCAACAAAAAGCCTGACCTGCTGAGTCTTTTTCACAGGTTTAGATCTGTAGAGTGTTACACATCCAACTCTGAGGGAAATCACCCCACACCCACATATTTATTATCTCCACTTAGCTTCAACTGAATTGTGCTGCATTCACTGACCCTCAGATGTAAAAGAAAAGGACTTTGATACCATTTTCCTTTTTACCTTTTCACATCAAATTCTCTTCAACAAACACATATAATAACCCCTGTTTCCTGCAAGATAAAAGGATTTCTTTTTTTTTTTTTTACATCTGTGAAGTGCTTTGATCAAAACAGGACTACGGCAGTGTGCATTGGGGGAGCAGTAGCTCAGGAGTTAGAAAGGGTTGTCCAGAAATCAGATGGTTATAGGTTTGATCCCGACTCCTGGCAAATAATTCTGCTGTTGCGTCCTTCAGCAAGACACTTAATCAGGGGTTTTCCTGCGTTCAAATTTGCGTGGCGGACGCCCCAGCCTGATTTTGCAGCAAACCAAATTTGTTTCACTTAAAACGTTGTCAAATGGAATATTCAATTAATCCACAAACGCTTAGATTAGAACACTTAACGAAAAAATAGTTTGCCTTTAAATGAAGTGAGGCAGTTGAATGCATGTGCTGGCGCATGGTCAGGATGGTACCACCTCCACCTCAATTTGAGCCAGGAAAAACCCTGATAACCCACCTTGCCTGCTGGTGGTGGTCAGAGGGACTTGTGGTGCCTGTGCTCGGCAACCTCTCCTCCGCCAGTGCTCCCCAGGGCAGCTGTGACTACAGTTTATGTGCAGCCAGTAACCCTTTTAAAACCCGAATATTCACAATAACCCGGTTCCGCACGGCCATGAAAACACAGCCAAAAACCTGGATATGCTCATAACCGGGTTTTTAAAAACCCGGTTACTACACCTGGGGTAACCCTTTTCTAACACGAATGCTTGGTCGTGTAAACGCATATCGGGATATCCCCATCAAAGCGTGTGTTCTGCGCATGCTCTGTTCGCAAGGAATCTTGGTCTTTTGAGTAGCGAGACGTCTTGTATGCGCCAGAACACCGGAAGTAAACAAGTTGGGAGCAACATGGCGAGTCGCGGCACAGCACCACACTTTTGGAGTGACGAGGAAACTAAAGCGCAAACAAACGCGGTCGCTATCTCTTCCGAACTGGGAAACATGTTGTTGTTTTCACGGATACCGGAACGAGAAGAACTGGAAATGACACATATTGCGTCAGGACGTAGTCCACACGTCCTGACGCTACCCCAACGTCCGCATTTAAATCGGGTAATGCAAGTTAGAGGTAACTCTTTCTATTTATGCTTGTAAACGGGTTATTCTGATCAACTCAGAAACCCGAATACCGACCTTAACCCGATCATAACCCGGATATTGGCTGCATGTAAACGTAGTCATTGTAGCTAATCACCATCAGTGTGTGAATGGATGATAGTGTAAAGCGCTTTGGAGTCATCTGATTCTAAAAGGCACTATACAAGTGCGGGCGATTTATCATTTATTGGAGATCATTTTACAAGCATTGATACCCTGGACTCAACTCCTCCATATTTTTAAATCTTATTTTAAAAAAATTATTCCAACTAACTAAAAAGCTTTGATGAGTGATAAAATAAAAGAAATATATTTTTCCAGCACGTATCGAAGTGATGTTGGTATTTTTACCATGAATTGAAGCGTTTGTAGCTTAAACATTTTCTTCTGAAGACAAAAGTTAACAATTCAAATCAATTCAAAAATACTTTATTAATCCCAGAGGGAAATTGATTAACCAAATAACAGACATTCTCGGACAGCTCGGACATTCGGGAGGGACTCGGAGTAGAACCGCTGCTCCTCCGGATCGAAAGGAGCCAGTTGAGGTGGTTTGGGCATCTGGTCAGGATGCCTCCTGGACGCCTCCCCGGGGAGGTGTTTCGGGCATGTCCTGCCGGCAGAAGGCCCCCGGGTCGACCCAGGACACGTTGGAGAGGTTACATCTCCAATCTGGTCCGGGAACGCCTTGGGGTCCTGCCGGAGGAGCTGGTGGACAAGGCCGGGGAGAGGACGGCCTGGAGCTCCCTAATTGGGATGCTGCCCCCGCGACCCGGACCCGGATAAGCGGAGGAAGACGAAGACGAGACGAAGACGAAGACAAATAACAGATGTTTTTGTGTGTGTGTGTGTGTGTCGGTCACCAGATTGGTCCATTTTGTTCTTGTGTGAGAAGTGAAGTAACTTGGAACCAGATAAAATGTTTGTTGGCAGAAGTGTGAACACCAAACTGTTTTCTGGTGCTCTTTCTCATCACCAAGGAGGGTGTGGAGGTTACACACGAGCACAAAAGCATAATTAAACCTAAACTCACTGGATTTTTCATAACTGCTGGGAAAAGTCACAAGTAAAACAAACCTTTCAAAAAATATTTTTTCTTTTAAATGACGAAAACCGCCCAAAAGCAACTGAAAAGAAAAGTTCAAAGGCCAAAAGGGAGATTGTTCGATCTTGAATAGGTTTGGGGAGGATTTCAGAAAAGTCTCTTTAGAACAAGTCTTATTTTAATTTCACATCAATGTCCCTACGCTTAGTTCACTTTTCAGAAGCCGAGTAGGAGAGAAAATCAAACTGTTCCCTTATGAAAACTGTTACCACGACAACTATTGTTGGAATAATACACGACTTATAAACAGAAAAAAAAAAAGTTCAAATGTTGGGAGCTTTTAAACATTATAAAAGCAAATGATTGCCCCTATATTTCGTGTGTGTGTGTGTGTGTGTGTGTGTGTGTGTGTGTGTGTGTGTGTGTGTGTGTGTGTGTGTCACACACCTGAGTTGAGGTCTCGTCCCGGGTTAAAAGCTCTGCTGTTGACTGTGGGTGAGAGTCTGTCGCAGCAGATGGTCTTGGAGACGTTGGTATTGAAGTTTCCATCAAACCTGAACACAGAAACAAGCGGCGTTGGAGACTTTGTTGGTGCAGCAGTCTTCATCTAAATGCTGACGGACACATTTACCTCTAGGGATGTGTATTGGTGAAATTCTGGCGATATGATACATATCACGATGCAGGAGACGATATAATATATCACAATATATTGCAATACATTCAGCCAGACGACATCAGCCATTCTTTAGGCTGAATTTATTGTAGGAAAATTCAATAAACAGTCCTAACTGATACTTAACATGTTTAACATGAGGTATATGAACCATAATAAAGGGATTTACATTTCAATGGCGGAAACAAAACCCACAGCACACAGCTGCCATCTAGTGGTTGGCATTTTAATGGCACCAAAAGAAAAAAAATACACCAATGTAAGCATTTAAATTCTTCCAAAAATGTTATACACGCCTTTAGAATATCGATATAATATTGCTGGAAAAAATATCACGATCCATTGCCACATCGATATTTTCTCACATTCCTATTTACCACCAGTTTGATTCAAATCAAAACAATGGCAGTTTTACATGGGGGCCAAAAGGGGGCAGTGCACCGCAGAACCTGCCCTGGCCCCGTTACGGTCATTGTGCTGAAGAGACGGGTATCACAGCTCTCTATATACAGGACATCCTGTAGGTGGCAGCATCTGCAGTAAGGCGTTTCCTGTTTTCAGTGTTGCACTACGTGTAGCTGATCGGTGTTTGTGGCTCGCTAAAACTGATAAAATTTCTCTGTACTAGAATATCTGAGTTATTGTCGCACATAAGCACGCTAAAACACACATTTTCTGTTGTTGCACCTAGCTGTTAGGGAACCATTTGAGTTCGCACGCAGTTTATTTGGTGTTGAACAGTTTGCTCATCCAGTTAGCTTAGCCTCAGCATGGCTATGGCTACTTCTGTCTCTGCTTCTCCGTCTCCTATCTCTTGCTCTCTGTGTCAGATGTTTAGTTACTCCTCTGCCTCCTTTAGTGATGATGGTACGTGTAATAAATGTATCACTTTTGTAGATTCTGAGGCGAGGGTGTCGGAATTGGATGCCCGGCTCCATGCTGTTGAAAAGCGTGTAGATAGTTGTAGCTACTTAGCTAGCGTGGGGCTAACTAGATCAGAATCACCCTGTAGCGGTCCTCCAGCAGAACCCGAGCAGCCGGGATCTCAGGCCGGCCGGGTGACGGTACGCAGGAAGCATAGAACCCAGCCCGTGGGCCACCACCAACCCGTCCACGTTTCTAATAGATTTTCCCCGCTCAGTGACGCACCCACTGACAAGCCGACTCTGATAATTGGCAGCTCCATAGTCAGAAACGTGGCATTAGAAACTCCAGCAACCATAGTTAAATGTTTACCTGGGGCAAGAGCGGGCGACATTAAATCTTACCTGAAACTGCTGGCTAAGGATAAGCGTAAATACAGTAAGATTGTTATTCACGCTGGCGGTAACGACACCCAGTTACGCCAATCGGTGGTCACTAAAATTAATGTTGCTTCGGTGTGTAAGTTTGCCAAAACAATGTCAGACTCTGAAATTTTCTCTGGCCCCCTGCCTGATCGGACCAGTGATGACATGTTTAGCCGCATGCTGTCCTTCAACCGCTGGTTGTCTAGGTGGTGTCCTGAAAACAACGTGGGATACACTGATAAACGGAAAACGTTTTGGGGAAAGCCTGGTCTGATGCGAAGACGCTTCGCGCTCTGTCAATAATGTATTGATGTAAACCACACCCACTAATTTCCAAATAATAAATAAGAGGTGCATTCATCTGTGTATCTCTGATCCGCATTAGTGATGTTTTCAGCACCAGAACAATGAAGCAAAGAAACAGGTTCCTGAGTTTATGTTGGTAATTTTATTTATTAGGTGCATCTGACCTGTTCTATTTTTCTCTGAAATGATTTCAAATCAGTGCTTCTATGGGTTGTCTCCTCTCTGCACTATAAATGTTTACTTTATTATAATGTTCACTGTAATGCATCTTGATGTTCTTAACAAATAAATTCAATCAAAGATATTGGTCACTAATGCCAAATATGTAAATTTGTGTTTCTGTCATTTTTATACTGGCTTAAAAATACTTAAGTCTACTAAGCAGGGGTGTAGAACGTTTTTAATAGGACCAGCCCAGTAATGATCTTGGACCAAAATAAAGGGGGCAGAAAGTCAAATAAAGGGGGGCTAAAGGAGATGTTTTTCCAGATACCAAGAAAAATTAAATGCCAAATCCCTCCACCAAAGTGTGTCACTGAGTCTCAGTAATAATTTTTTGACACAAAATGTCAAAGGTGTGGGACCATTTTTCACGTCGTAAGCCGAAAAACGTAGTCCAGTGTAAATACTGTGAAATGGATTTAGCCTACCACAACACCACATTCCTCGATGCTGCAACCTGACCAGGAAAGATCCACATGTAAATGTCACTTCTGCAAGCGGACTCGGAGCCTCTACAAGATAATGCATTCTATATATATATATATATATATATATATATATATATATATATATATATTCTGCGGACACTGTGCGACTTTTTCGTTTGTAGCACTTAGTTTCAGCTCACCGTATGTCTGGTAGCAACACGTCGGACTTAAAATGTGCTAAAAATAGCAGTTTTTACAACACGTGGGACTTTTTACTGTGTTGTTATTGATGTCCGTTGTCCCTCAGGATTGCTGCAGGACACAGGTATTTGTGAGTGGCGGAGGAAAACGAAAGAAAGTAAATAAATGTTTTGTGATCAGTATAATTTGACATAACCACGGCAAACATGCTTTCAACAATCCTTGTTAGTGTGAGAAAAAAAGTGTAGAAATTAGAACGGACGTGTGTTAATAGGGAAACAGCTGGCGAGCCATGTTTGCGCACGTGCCGTGAACGGTTCTGGTGCTGTTTGGGCCGTAGCCGCTCGGATTTGTTTACTGTGAAGTAAAGCTGAAGTGCTGAAGTTTTGAAAACTAATTTTGAATACAACTTAAAGAATAACTGGCAATTGCTTGCTCATTTCAAGAGGTCTTTCATATTTTATAACATGATATTTGATATGAAGGTTTACAAACACAAAACGGCAATTTATTAGAGTACTCGATTAATCGATAAAAGATTCAATAGAGTACTCGATTACAAAAATATTCGATAGCTGCAGCTCTAATCTCCTGCATTAGCTTCTGACAGAAAATAGATGGTGAAGTTAAAGTACCATTAGCCATCATCACACGCTGAAGAAATTACTCCACATTTGACCCATTTAATGTTACAAATGAAAAGAAGCAACAGATATCTTCAGGGGTTCAAAACCTTTATAGAATGCACAGTGGGTACGGAAAGTATCAAGACCCTCGTCAATTTTTTTTTTACTCTGTTATATTGCTGCCACTCGCTAAAATCAATAAAAATCACATTTTTCCTCATTAATGTACAAACGTGACCCCATATGGACAGAAAAACACAGATTTTTAGAAATTTATGCAGATTTATTAAAAAGACTAAATTGAATCACGGTACGGGGAGACGATACAATATATTGCAATACATTAAATCAGACAATATTAGCAATTTTTTACACTGAAATTATTATAGGAAAATTCAATAAAGACTTCAAACACTTAACATGTTTAACATGAGGTATCTGAACCATAATAGAGGGATTTACATTTCAACGGTGGAAACAAAACCCATTGCACACTGCTGCCAACTAGTTTGAATTGCACCAAAAGAAAAGAAAACATACAAATGGTTGCATGTAAAATCTACCAAAAATTTGATACATGGCTTTTGAATATTGAGTTAATATTTCAGGAATAAACATCGCGATAAATTGCCATATAAATATTTTCTTACATCCCTAATATATACACAGGAAGAATCAGGCTGAGGTAGGTAATCAAGGACGCACCTCAAAGTGCAAAACATTTAACTATCTTTAAATTAACTTCTCAAATTCTGTGGATTTTCTGACTTGTTTGCCCAAATAAAAAAAAAAGTTACATAAAGAGCAACAATCAGCCCCAAAGGATTTAGTAAAAAACTAAGCAAATAGATAAATAAAGAATAGTTAAATATTACAGGTGCAACTCTATGACTAGTATTTTCAGATCTGACTTTTCCCCTGGTTCATTTAAGTTAATTCCACACTCGTAAATTTCAAACTCCGAGTAGAAATAATGAACTGGCTCACCCCCCAAAGTCAGAGAATGTTTTTAATTCAAATTCGAGGTTCAGTATAGCTGCTCCTTGTAATAAACGATAGCAGCTGTGGTGGGAACGTGTTTATTTCACAAGATAAGCTTTTAGGGGTGACTCTAAAATCAATGTTATGTACAGTTGTATATTTTCCGAGGTAAAAGGAATGCACCATGACGTTTGTCCTCCATGCAACATAGGCATAGAAGTAGATGCCGCACCGACCACTACTGCCTATGGTGGCCGCATTTGTGGGTTCTACTTTTTAAACTCTATGGTAAACAGGGTGTTTTAGCTAGGCTTTAGCTCCGTGGAGATCTGGAGCTCAAACGGCAAATAAACGTGTTCATGAACGCATGCACTCACTTTAACGTTAGGCAAAATACGAACGAGTTCAGTTCACAAAAGAAAGGAACAAGTTCACCAACGAACGCTCAGTGAACGTGTTCGAGCACAACACTGTAGACAGGTGTGTGGCTTTCCTGATTAAATCCAATCAGTATAATTAAACACAGCTGGACTCCTGCGAAGGTGTAGGACCATCTCAAGGATGATCAGAAGAAGTGGAAAGCACCTGAGTTATGAGTGTCACAGCAAAGCGTCTGAATACTTAGGACCATGTGATATTTCATTTGTTTTTTTTTATAACTCTGCTTAAACAGACAATAATAACTTTAAAAGTTTTATTCTGTCAAAGTATGTCAATTTAATCCATTCAGGGGGCTGGTGGAGTAGCTGAGTGACATAAAAAAAGGTGTTGAATGACCATTAGAAGCTGTATTTTTTTGGCGCTCAGTGAGAACACAGAGCAGTGTGAATTACGGCATTGTGGGAGAATTTCCGACACAATCTTGGGAATGGGGAGTTTAGAAATGGCGATTTCAAACCGGAATCAATGGTGCTTATTTTCTTTACCTTCCATTCTGCTTCATCGGCAAGTCTTCCGATTTTACATATCCCAGTTGTCTGGCGAAGTCTGCCAATATAATTTCCCACTGAGTTACAACCAATCCGAATGACTTAACCACAAGTCCTGGTCAGCGACTCTACCGGGCCTTTCCGAATACATAATCCCAGTTCAGGAACTCCATGGGTTCCTGAAATCACCCAGGAAATGGTCCTTTTGGGCTACCTCGGTGAAGTTGAGAAATTCACATACAGTGAAGGTTTGATAAAATTACCTGGTAGTTCTGATTGTAGAAACGGGCCTAATGGTTTTGAGTCAGAGTTTTGAACAAGGCAAAAACTGTCTTAATGATCACCTTAAAAACGTTTCTCTTTTTAAGCATTTAACTGGCTTCTTATAGAAGCATGGACTCAACTGAAGAAAAAAGGCTCTAAACATCAGCGTTAACCAATTTAAACTCAAAACTACAGCTAACATTGCTCACTGGCCTTTGTTGTACCTAAACAGGTCCCAACATATAACAAACTACAGATCTGAAGCCTTTAATTAAACCATTCCTCCGCCTTGGTAGAGATAAAGAGGCAGATGAAGAAAGATGTAATTAAAGGAGAAAAATTAAATGTGGGTCATAAAATCTGGATTACACACACTGTGTGATTTCTGTCTGTGAGTGTCACGCCTTGTCCTGTCTCCCCGTTTGGTTCAGCCTGCGTCTCTGTTGATTGCTCCCACCTGCCTCTCGTTTCCCAATCACCCAAGCTCCCAGCCCTCCTGTATTTAAACCCCTCCAGTTCTGTGTCTCTTGTTGCCTCATTGTTTCCATGTCCTACGTGCATATATCATTAAAACCCTTTAAGTTTTCCAGTTTGTCTGCCTGCCTGTTTCCTCCCCAGCATTTGGATCCTCACCTCCGCTCCACTCACCGGCACATCCTGACAGAGAGCAGCCTGAAAGCAGCGTGACAGAAAAATTAGATAAATGGCACAGAGCTTCCAACTCTGGCACAAATAAAAAGCCTAACGGCATCCGACAGGCAAGTGACCTGGTTTGAGTTTTTGCTGGACGTGTGACTTCACTTACAGAGAATTACAAAGTCAGACCACCACAAGATGCTGAGAAAGTAGGCGAACATATTCACAATTTTATGTTTTGGTTTAAGCTACTATACATTCATAAAAAAACACATTTTGTTTCCTGTTTGTTGAAAACTGACCTGCTGGTTTGTGATTAAGGTCACTTCAAACACATCAAGATCATAAACATGCGTGCACACACTCAAATTCACTTCCTGGTTTGAATCGCATATTTTTTTATGTGACTAAACACATGAGTTCAATTAAATTCAAGTTAATTTCTATAACGCCAAATCACGACAAGAGTCGTCTCAAGGCACTTCACATAGTAAACATTCCAATACAACTCAAGTGTAAAAACCCATTTTCTATTGGAAAATAGGTGTTCATATTCATAGCAGACGTTTGATAATTGTCCTAATTAAAGGTCCACTTTACTGAAAAACCTTTCTAACTATTATTTCTGAGTTTCTCATGCTGGCTGAACATGAAAATAGTCTCCTACATCTAGCTTGTGATAAAAATAGATGGTGAAACTCTAGGATTTGAAAAGTCTGACTGACCTACGTTACACTGTCACGTAACATTCATGGACTCACCCATCGTAACTCACGAAGGCTGTTGTTGGTTTAGCACCAGGAGAAAGCAGAGAACTCTTGGCTAGTAGATGCTAACCGTTAGGATTAGCAACCCCACCACACGGCAGAACTCCTCCAGGCTTGAGTTATTTGTGGAAACCGAGTCGGTGGTAAAGTTGTGTTGCTGTTAGCCAATCAAGAGGGGAAATGCCTCAATATGAGGAAATAAGACTCTGAATAAGACTCCATCTGCAGCTACTTTCTCCTCCAGCTGAATACTCCATCCTGAAACAAGCGCACCAGGAGGTTGAACGATCTGACGAAGTACTCGTTTGAAAATCGAGTTCCCATGGATTTTTGACCCCAATGGCCATCTGTTGGTAACATCTTATTAAAACACAAAATTACTGCATACTTGCAATGATTCAGGCGTGTACTGCTCCCTACCGACAGGGAAAATACACAGCGTCACTGTAAAGTGCTACGTAAAAAAAGTGACTTCCTGTATTGCTGATTTCCAAGCCTGGTTTGGTGTGATCTAACAAAAGCAGCTCTCAAGAAAACTGTTAAACACCAGAAAGTGTTGGAGAGTATCGTAGACCTGAAGATTTCCACAAACAAGGTTTGTAATTTTTCCAAATGTTTTGGCAACTGAATGTGCAGCAAATCTTTGGTGTGCTGATTGCAAAGCTTGCAGAGGAGCAGGCTGCACTGCACCAAGCTTGGATACTTTGATCCTTTATTCCCTCCAGCTAGAATGCCCGATCCTTTAGCTCAGCAGCGTACACACACACACACACACACACACACACACACACACGCTGCTCTCCGAAACATCCACAAACCCGACGCTGGTCGTTCCTACAGACAGAAGCTGTAATGTAAAAGGCTGAATGTGAGTATTACACATTTAGAGTCCCGTAAGTCATCACTATTCTCCTTCAACCGACTCTGTGTGGAGGGTGGAGGGCAGGAGGCTCAGCAAAATCTGTGCCAGGTAAAAAAAAGAAAAAAAATAAATAACACACACACTCACACATTTCCAGATGCTTTCATTTCAACATCAAAAAAACATGCGAGTACGAAGGAGAGAGCAGGAAGGACAGCTGGGAGCCTCAAACATCTTAATGAGGACAGAGAACTCTTACCCCCAAATTCCACTACCTCCGCTCCGCTCCGCCCCCGCCTTCCGCAGCCGCTCGCTTCCGAACTCAATTTTTACTGGTACCCTCTCTACAACGGCTCCGCTCCGGTGCGGAGACCTGAGGTGGGCAAATAAGCATGCGCGGGACTTTCGAGATCTTGCGATACAGTCCGAGCAATAAACACGGAAGTTAGATCCAAACACCCGTTGTGTGGGAGAAGCATCGAAATGAACTGTTTAATCTGCCCATCATTTGTGTTGAGAGATCAGCAGTGTATGGATCAACAAAGTGTGACTACTTTGATAGTGGAAACTGTATTTATGGCTTAATTTTGTGCATTTAAACTTCAGCCGCCATTGATAGATGTTAAAAGTTGTTAAATCTGTGCATATGAAACAAAAAACGCCTTTTGTTTATCGATTTATTGTGAAAAACAGAAGTTGTGCTTGCTCCTTTTCCTGTTGGGCGGTTGTGATTTCTGTCCATTTACTGCGGAGGTGCTCCGGCGTCCGGCGAAAATAGGATCGATTCTATTTTTGCCGGACGCCGGAACAGAGGGCGGCGCACTGCCGGAGCACGGCCGCAGTAGTGGAATAGCTCTGATTGACTAGAATGGGACCGATTTTGCTCCGGCGTTCGTGTCGGAGCGGAGCACAGCAGAGCGGAGGTAGTGGAATTTGGGGGTTAAAAATAAGCTTTAATTCACCAGAAAACACAAAAAATAGGGATGCACAATATATCTGCAGCAATATCGGTATTGGCCAATGTTAGTCATTTTTTAACATTTACCCCCAAATTCCACTACCTCCGCTCCGGTCCGCCCCCGCCCTCCGCTGCCGCTCGCTTCCGAACTCAATTTTTACTGCTACCCGCTCTACAACGGCTCCGCTCCGGTGCGGAGACCTGAGGTGGGCAAATAAGCATGCGCGGGATTTTCGAGATCTTGCGATACAGTCCGAGCAATAAACGCGGAAGTTAGATCCAAACACCCGTTGTGTGGGAGAAGCATCGAAATGAACTGTTTAATCTGCCCATCATTTGTGTTGAGAGATCAGCAATGTTTGGATCAACAAAGTGTGACTACTTTGATAGTGGAAACTGTATTTATGGCTTACTTTTGTGCATTTAAACTTCAGCCGCCATTGATAGTTGTTAAAAGTTGTTAAACCTGTGCATATGAAACAAAAAACGCCTTTTGTTTATCGATTTATTGTGAAAAACGGAAATTGTGCTTGCTCCTTTTCCTGTTGCGCCGTTGTGATTTCTGTCCATTTACTGCGGAGGTGCTCCGGCGTCCGGCGAAAATAGGATCGATTCTATTTTTGCCGGACGCCGGAACAGAGGGCGGCGCACAGCGCCGCACTGACGGAGCACGGCCGCAGTAGTGGAATTGCTCTGATTGACTACAACGGGACCGATTTTGCTCCGGCGTTCGTGTCGGAGCGGAGCGGAGGTAGTGGAATTTGGGGGTTAGGCATCGGTCCAACAAGTAAAACTGGGCCGATATTGGCAACCAATATTTTTCCAATCTTGTTTCCGTTTGTGTATCTGTTTCAAAGAGGGAGATATGTAAGTGTTGGAGTCATGTGAGAGCGATAGTAATCATCTCAAAAGCGTTAATGTGTGTGGTGTTGTGTCCGTAACATATTGCAAATTGTACTTGTACAGAAATACTTTTGTTACATTTAGTTTATGATGGTGTATTAACTCTGCCATCTTGCTCTTTATTCATATCAAGAAGTTTCTCCTCCTGGAAAAATACGAATCAAATTAATAAATAACACATTCAAAATTTCTGCTTGCATAACTTTCTGTCTAAACAAAATTTTCTGATTTCAGAAGAGTAAATGTCAGCATGTGTGTGTGTGTGTGTGTGTGTGTGTGTGTGTGTGTGTGTGTGTGTGTGTGTGTGTGTGTGTGTGTGTGTGTGTGTGTGTGATAAGATTGTCACGGTAACCGGTGTAGCGGTAAATCCCAGTAAAAAAGTTTACAATAATAACAGTCTTGTTTTTTTTTTTTTAAATTATCTCTGTGGATTACCGTGGCTGCGGTGTAGGCGCAGTGACCCTTACCAGCCACCGCATCATCTGCTGAAGTTGCCGGAGGCACATGCGCACTTTGTTGTTTACGAGTCAACTTTCTCAAATCTAAAGCTGAAATAATGGCCAAAGGAGGAGACGGCAGCGCTCAGGACATTTATTATCCCTCAAAGAAGAAAAAGTCAGAAGTACGGGCATTTTTTGGATATTTGAAGAATGCTGAGGGACAGTTGATAGAAGACGGCTATCCTGTTTGCAGCACGTGCAGAAAAAGTGTCTGTGAAAGGCAGCAACGCTTCAAATCTCATGACACATCTGTGTGACCATCACCCACAACTCTACAGTCAACGCAAGGCAAGTTAGCGTTAAAGCCTGATTCATGCTTCTCCGTCTGCGTCAGTGCGGAGACACGCAACGTCCTTGCGTGCCTGCCGGAGAGCTCCGCAAGGACGGACGGAGTCGGGCTCTCTTTTCTAAACATCCGTCAGTCGAGACGGACAACGCTAGCTTGTGATTGGTCAGGACACCGCTGTTGTCTACAGCGCCGCCATTGTGCCCTCAAAAACATAGAGAGCCAAGGATAACAAGCGGCAGACATGGAGAAGCTTGAAGAATACCTCGCGAAAAAACTCTAAAAACATGAACGTTTAATTCTCCCGTGACTGGAGGAGTGAAAAGATGCGCAGCAAGCGTTTTATTTGTGGATGGAAATGACAGGAAACGTGGATTTAGAGGTGGCGAGCGCATGAAGAGATGGAGGAGAATGAGAGACAAATATGTCAGTGTTAAAAAGTCTCTTATATACACAAAAAACACAATATAAACACACTGTCTTGGACCGATACATGACAGGATACCACAGAACAGCGCTGCACCCTCTGTTGTCCTGCCGGGCAATTGCTTTGCAACACTCTCCAGGAGACGGAGAAGTATGAGAGCAAAACGCTTCCGTCAATCCGTGCGTGTCTGTCCCTTGCGGAGCTGACGGAGAAGCATAAACCAGGCTTTAGCGTTTCAGCTAAAATGCGTGATCCGAGGATTTGGGTTGAGGGAGAATGCAACGAGTCGCTATATAAAGCAGCCTCAGCGCCGCTACCTGCATATAAACCGTGTCACGGACACCCCCAATATATATATATATATATATATATATATATATATATATATATATATATATATATATATATATATATATATATATATACATACATGCACATCAGAAAACGGAACTTTTACCCTAAAAACACTCACGCCATTTTTATTATTGCATGTAAACATGTTAGTCCGGCTAAAGACGAACTGGTCTTAATCGAGCTGATGCACCCAGATAATGCGGTGGCAATCTGATTACATTCTGCATGTAAACGGGTCAGCAGAGCTAAACCGCTAAGACGCTCGTATTATGGAAGTGACGAGAGAGGAAGCGGTCTTCTGACAAGCCCATTGTCACAAATCAACAGGCGTAACACCATAAAACAGGACAGTACGTACTAAATAAGCTGTGCTGCAGCGTTGTTGTTATACATTGCTTTAGCCACTGTGCATTTCCTGTGTCAATTCCATCTGCTTCACTCCCACCAACCTGTTTACTGCTCGTGTTTCTATAAGCTAACCAGAAGAATGCCGACATATAAAGGGGCATGCCGCCACCTACTGTACCGGAGTGGAACAGACTTTGAGAGGCTGGTTTTCTAATGTGCATGTAAACTAGGATAAAGACTCCCAGCTTATTACAATAAGATCGGTTTAGATAGACTTAAGCTGGATTTATACTTCTCCGTCAGCTCCAAAAGGGAGACACACACGCACCGACGGAGACGTTTTGCCCTCATACTTCTCCGTCTCCTGGGGAGTGTTGCAAAGCAATTCCCCGCCAGGACACCAGAAGGCGTAGTGCTGTTCTGTGGTATCCTGTCATGTATCCGGTCCAAGATAGTGTGTTTATATTGTGATTTTTGTATTTCTGAGACTTTTTAACACGGACAAATTTGTCTCTCATTCTCCTCCACCTCTTCATGCGCTCGCCACCTCTAAACACACCTTTCCTGTCATTTCCGTCCACAAATAAAACCCTTACTGTGTATCTTTTAACTCCTCCAGTCACGGGGGGATTAAACGTTCATATTATGAAGAGTTTTTTCGCTAGGTATTCTTCAAGCTTCTCAGTGTCTGCTGCTAGTTATCCTTGGCTCTCTTTATGTTTTTGAGGGTGCAATGGCGGCGGTGTAGACAACAGTGGTGCCCTGACCAATCATAAGCTTGCGTTCTCCGTCTCGACTGACGGATGTTTAGAAAAGGGAGCTTGACTCCATCCGTCCTTTCGAGGGCTCTCCAGCAGGCTCGCAAGGATGGATAATGGTGTTGCGTGTCTCCGCACTGACGCAGAAGCATGGCTCAGGCTTTAGATGTCAGCCTTGTACATATAACTGCATTGAGTGATGGTGATATCGGCAGAAAATATTTATATCAGTGCATCCTTACCAAAACACCCACGCAGAAATTTGCTCTGATTTTTGGTAAAGCGTAAACAAAAACCTCTGGTATTATTCTGTTATTTTCTATGAATGTGACTCAGTGTAAAGAGCTTTAGGATGTGATATGCTGATTGAAAAGGCTGAATGTCCTAAATAACTATCATTTTCCGCCGTTGCAAGTCAGTCACTCTTTTTTACTAATAACTACTTCTACAAGAACCATATATTCCCACAAAGCAGACAGCCACCCTGCACTATTCAAAAAGCCCCACGAGAACAATTACCTTGAAGAGACTTGCTGCAGAGCGTTTGCAAGCCCCGAAGAGTAAAACTATTTCTAATGTGCTGGCAATCCCTCAGCAGCAAAGACAGCAACATGCTAACTGGAGAATTGAATGCTTGAAGAGGGCCTTTTATGTACCCCGCCGTGGATTACTGCTCTACATAGACTGCCAGAACCCAAATGCAGAACTGATTAGGAAAAATACTTAGGTGGCTCGCATCCATTTCACTAGAAGGAAGAAAGGTGGAAAAGGCTGTTGCTGGTTCTCTTCTAACTCAATGAAATGTGTCTTTAGTATTTTGTTCTTCTTTAATAAAAAAAAGATGATAAAATGTAAAAAAAAAAAAAAAAAAAAGGTTAGAAATGCAGCACCTAAGGTCTCATTCACTTTTTTTTCCTCCAATAAATAAGCTGTAATCTCTACTAATGAATGCCTGTGAGAGTCGGGCGGGGGGGATTATGAGTCTTACTCATCAATATTCATGATATGCAAATATATTGCCTCTGATTGGCTAACAGCAACTCCACTCTTCTGCTGCCTTCATTCACGTTGTTTTTTAGGTAAATGATGCAAAGTTGGAAATGACAAATGACACAAGCCTGAATGTGTTCCACCCGGTTCTGGAATTTCTAATGCTAACAGTTAGCTTTCTAGTTGCCAAGACATGTGCTGCTCTCTACTGGACGCCAATTCAATAGACTGCCAGTGTTGCAAGCCAAGGAGGGAATGCTAATTTTCTCTAACATGGAAGAGACTGATTTTTTCACACCTGATCATTTTTCCATCAAATTTCTTTCAATTGCTAATACAGGTGATGGGGTTGGAGAAAAATGTCAGAATGCAAAAGAAACTCAGAACCGATCATTTTTTAAGGACAACTGTATGACAGTTTCTCAGTTAAAGTGACAAAAATACACCTTATGAGGTGTAGGCATTAAAGAGTGAATGTTTTCAAGTTGATTTATTTAATTTTAACAAATGTAAGCTCAACACCCTTTGCCCACTTGGCATCACATCCCAGTGACTGAACAGGATCAAACGGGAATGGGAAAAAGGCAGGAACAAGCAGACCCGGCGCCAGAGGACTACACCTGGAGGGGCAGTGGGGTTTTCTGGGGGGAACCAGTAATAAACCGTGTTTTTTTCAATCCCTTTGCATGTTTATAATCTGTCTGGTGGACGTTACATACATATACTTCCGGGTCAAATCCGTCGTTTTGCGTCACCAACTTGTTCTACATAACCAACTGAAAAGCTAAGATTCTTCATTGTTTTACTCCGATTATGTATGCCAATTAAAGATGCAATCAAAACTTAAGACAAAGTAACCAATTTTACTGAACCAATACTTGCAACTCACCGTTCTTAGCTGCGCCTGCGCACCACAGTCACCATCTCAAAACAATCCTAACGTCCAGTTAATGTTCTCCAATAACATACTTAGTCCACAAGTCTTCTTCCAAATCCTGCCCTGCAGCTTGATACCTTAGTAAATTCTTCTTTTTGCACGTATTTCTCATAATGTTTACATCACGAATACTAGTTAGCATCAGGTTAGCATGCTACTTCTTGGCTGCGTGCTTCTTCTTCTGGGTAAACATTGACTTGGTGCGTTACCGCTACCAGCTGGTAAGAAGTGTAACCTAGGTCTTCTAAGCAAGATTTAGAAAATCTAGAGTTTTTTCTTTCTAAAAAGAGAACAGACAACCCTGTATTTAAGATGGTTCAAAAACAGTTTCAACTTTAATATGCATTTTAAAACATTTGAATAAAAAGGACAGCAGACACCCCTGAATTCAAAATGGTAACAAAGAGTTTGATGAGGAATGAGAACTAAACTGTCTGCAGGGGAAACAGTATGCTGCATCTGTTTTCACTGAATACTCCAACCATGTTCTATTTTGGTACCATGATGAAGAAAAACTGCGTTTTTTCCCAGAGAAAAGTCGAACTTGATAATTTTCCAGGCGCACCTGATTAGGCTTATCCACCCCGAGGTCATCTGAACGGCGATTTATGTTGGTGCTGCTGCCACTCTGTGGCGCAATTGCCTGCTGAGACTGTGCTGGAGGCACGGAGAGAGGAGAAACAGAAGCGCTTGTAGCTGCAACTTCTGGCTGCACTGGCCTTTTTGATGATGCATCATCCCTGCTTGTGCTAGCATTGTTTTTCTGTTTGCTAAACCAAGCTCTGATATCCATTTTAGCAAGCTACTGTACCAAAGCGTCTTCTTCTACTGCATCTAAAACTGTTGATTAGTAACCTAGAGCGCCTTCTGTTGATCGTCTCGAGCCAATACATTTGCATGTGGTGCTGTAATCTGTCCTGGGCGGGCCGGATCGGCAAATGGGCGGGCCGGGCCTGGGAACAAGCAGTAGCTAGCTTGTGTTCCCAGTACAGACTGGAGCATTTTCTGCTCCGCTCCACCCACCCACTCACTCGCCCACCTGCTCACTCACTCACTCGCCCACCTGCTCACCCACTCACTCACCCACAATATCCACATAATGTTAAACTAACTTCCGTATCTGGGAATAACTCAACTCAAGAATGTCAAAGTTTATTTCCATTTAACCATTTAAAAACAAATCCAGTTGACCAAAGGGCTGCACAATGTTTAAAATATTAAACCAAAATGTCTGTCAACATCACAACATCTAACTCCATTAGAGTTTAAAAATGAACAGGGTGATGTCAGAACCAGTGATGAGCAGTCATGGTGCTCAAGGATTTCACCCCTTTTTACTACCTAAACACTAGCTCATCACAAAAACAGAACAAGCTCAGCAGGCAATAAGGGAAAAATCCACATCACCAGAGGCCTGTTACTGCTGCTTGACAGGGCCCCTCCTTCATGTGCAAACAGAGATCACATCATTTTTGTTGACGCTGCAACCAGAGGACCAAATGATCTGCTTGATGCGAGGGCTGAGCAGCTACTCACTAGTGCAGCACAGACTCTTGAAGTTAGCTGTCAGGCTGCCAGTTACTCAGATAGTGAGAGTTCTTCAGAAACACGAACAAAAAAAAAGCACCATGCACACTTTAAACTTTTACAGTGCCGCCCGCTTTACAATATTAAACACGTGTACTGGCCAAGTGTCCTTATGAGCCCTGGTGAATACAGCCCCATGCACACAGAAACCCACAAATAACTTGTTTGAACAATCATCTGAACCACTGGCAGTTCACCGGATATTAGTATAGATGAATTTATGTAAGTTGGAAAATGTCTTCAAGCTGGATTTAACTCCTTCACTGCCACTGACGACTAAAGTCATCATTTTAGATCCAACCATTCACTGCCAATAACGACTAAAGTCGTCATTTGCATCTTTTTACTGTGTGGGCGTCGGAACGAGCCCCCGCGCCGAGAGAACAAACATCTCAGCTCTGAAGCTGATCTTCATCCGCATACGTCACACGTCACATGAACAGGAAGCAGAAAATCCATGTGTTAGGAGATCGTTTTGGGCCGTTCCTGTAAAAAAAAGGTGAGGCGCAAACCGGAAAAGCGTCTGCCGATCACAATTCGACAACGGGTTATGAAAGAACGGATAACGCTCGAACGACACGGATTCTTCCTGATGTAAGAGGTGAGTCTCCTCTTTGTTTTGGTTGTTTTGGCGTCAACATCATCCTAGCATGCAACGTTCTGTGACTCTTGAAAAAACAGTAAAATCAGTGAGAAACGCTGGCAGCGAAGGGCTTTACTGATCAAGAAACAGGTGGCAGCGAATGAGTTAAGCTAGAAAATGCTTAATTATAAAAATGAAACTCCTATAGGGTACATATAATACTTAGCTCTTTGACTTAGGGCTGTCGCGGTAACCGCAAAAATGAAATACCGCAATATGAAGAAACCCACCGCGCTGCATCATGGGCCACTGCGATTTCTGAACTTGGTTCAACTCAATGATGCATGTTGAGAAGGATGGCTGCACTGGTATCAAAACGAAACGTTACTTCGCTCCTTTGGGAGCACTTTGGTTTTCAGTACGTCAGCTGCTGCGCAGACAGAGTCCTTGGCCGAGACAGAGCTGCCACCAGCGGCAAAAAAATAATAATAAACGCTCGGAGACCTGCTGAAGTCCCGGACAAGCACTGCTTCTGCAACCGTCCTGAAGAGAGTTTGAGCCGAGCTGGAGCTCACTCGCTACCTGCAGGAGGAATGCATACACCCTAAAGAAACCCCCCTGACATGGTGGAGCAACAACCGGGAGAGATTCCCTTTGCTCGCCAGAGTCGCACGCAAGTACGTGTGCGTTAGTGCAACGAGCGCACCATCCAAGAGGGTTTTCAGTGTTGCTGGAAATGTTGCCACCCCCTCTCAGATCCTCTCTCAAACCGTATATGGTTAACATGCTGGTTTTCCTTGTGGGTAACAAGGACGTGACCGAGCTATAAAGCACCGTCATCCGTGTGTGTGAAAGTGAAAGTGAAATGATAGTGCCCCCGCATGGGGACTTGTTTCTTATTTGTTAGATGCTGCAGCCAAATTTGCATTTAAAAGTTTAACCTTCTCCTGAATTTAGTTGCTTTTAAGTTCAGTCAGACTCCGACTGTCGGAGAAACAAACGTTACTGCGATCTGTGTTGTTACTGCCCTTTGATCTGCATTCAGTAAAGTGTTATAAAAGAAGGCACGGCAATTTTTAACCTTTTTTAAATGTGTAAACATAATGTTTAGATAGTACTGCAATAAAAAAAAGTGCTGCAATAATATCGCACACTGCAATATTAAGCCACCCTGAATGACCGCAGGGGGAATTCCTCAACCGCGACAGCCCTACTTTGACTACACAGATTTGACTACATTTGCAGTGCTCTCTATTAGGAATGAATGCATTGTAAGTCATTCTCTGGGGGAAAAGCTCTGGTGCGCCAGTTTGTGGACGTAGAAGTGAGCCGGAGGAAGAAGTAGTTTCAGACGACAGGATTTGAAGACTTATTTCCTGATATTTGGACATCTCGACTCTAATTGGCTAACAGTAATACAACTCTACCACCGACTCTGCACTGCAACATTAATATTTTATCGCCACAAATAACAAAACTCTGGAGGAGTTCTGCTGTGTGGTGGAGCTGCTAATTCTAACATTTAGCTTCTACTAGCTGAGACGTTCTCTGCCGTTTCCTAGACGCTAAATCTACATCAGATTTCCCTGTTGTGAGTCCATGAATGTTAAGTGACAGTGTGACGTAGATCTGTCGGGATTTTCTAATCCTAGAGTTTCACCGTCTATTTTTTATCAGAAGTTAATGCAGCAGATAGCTGTGGGAGAAGTTTTTCATGCAGGCTGAACATGAAAATAGGAGTGACTGATCACTTTTAAAAGTAAAACGTGGTTTTCGGTGAACCTGCTCCTTAAACAAAACAAGTTTGGAATTACCATTAAACATGTCATCGATTTTTTCCAGAATTTTTTTTTATTCCATCTTAAAAGTAGATTTTACAATCCTCGGAATAACTATTTAAAGTGTTTATCTTCACCAGAGCCTGGTGAAAAGTCTCAGCTTTGCAGCTGCAGAGCACACTTCTCACTTTTAAAGCAACATGACGTCAGAAGTGTTGAAATGGGCACCTGGACACCTCGTGCTAAAAACATAAACATACAGAGACAAATACGACACATGGGCCAGTTCAACAAGCCAGAGCTATGTGCTATTTTCAGATCCAGTCGGTTCCCAAGACCAAGCAATGATTAAAGCATACCAGGGAGCGCTAAGCGCTGCCCTCGGTGGCCTTCCTGAGAAAAGATCGACTGTCAGCTTGATGTCTAGAAAACATGAACAGTGTGTGAACCACCTGATCTCCCATAAACCGAATGACCTGTCGGGGACCCCCAGATGCAGCTGATGCCTCAAACTCTGAGCTGCACTTAACAGGGCTGTGTTCCCATCATTAGCCTGAGGTAAATGCTGCCCCACGAGCCTGTTTAAGTCCATTTATTTCTGCTAACCTGGTAGAAAACTTCTTCTCCTCACATTCAAAGGTAAACAGGTTTGCAATTCCGCCTGAGTTAGCAAGTAGGACAGAATCAGAGGGAGCCAGCTAGCACAGTTCTTTTTAGAATCCGGATGTGTTCTTGCTCCGCCCATTGTATCGAGGAAGCATCAATGCATCCTTCTGCGGACTTGGGACAGCAAAGTTTCCCATAGTGCATTGTGTCGCCAACAGTGACACTCCGAACATCGGAGGAGAAAGCTAATAACTAACGCTTTATATTAGAAATATAAATACAATTATATAAAGTTGTCTGTTATTGTAGATAATCGTGCACAAACTGTAAATTTTGCTGTGTTTGTTTGGGTTTTACTCATCATGATCCTTCAAAATGCTAATTAGCTAACCCACTATCAAAATAAAAGCATCGTCGAAGTTGTTGCTCATTCCTTTAGTCGATTTTGCTGTATTTAGGCTGTTTTATTTATTAAAAGGGGGGATTTGTGGTCCCATTCATAATGAAATTAAAATTAAAGCAAAATAATTAAATAAAGTTTTACGTTAATGAGTAATGAAACACATTTTTAGAAGAGCTGCAAGTCTGTATTTTAACGCATAAACAGCTCTCTGAATCCAACTAGTATCAGGCAGAAAGAAAATCTTGGAGAGTTTTAGTTTCTGAACTTTAAAGAACAAAAAGAAAAGGTTGAGAGACGTTATCCTGCAAAGATCTCAACAAGAGAGGCTGAAATGTTGCTGTGAGGAATCCAAGACTGAGAGCAGCCAAGGTGAAAGCCGTTTCCTCCCTTCTGGAAAAGGCTTTGAAGTTCAGAGATCTATCAGAGAAAGCTGCAGTCTGGCATGTCCATCACCACCACTACCTCTGTGACTCTGCTGCATCATTCTGTACTTCCTGCTCAGATTTTAAGTGGTTTTTTTACTATGTCAATCCCCTGAAGCTTTAAATCCCTGACATTAGAATAAACACACTGAGGCAAGAATACGACATGTTTATGTGTGAACGTGTGTTGACTCTATGTATAGATGCCAAGAACTTGGTTTGGATACAGGTGTCTAGTGGCTGTGAGCCAGATTTACACCCCCCCCCCCCCAACACACACAGACACACACAGACACACACACACACACACACACACACACACACAGAGACAGGTGACCTTGCAGCCTGTAAAGTCTGCATGCTAAAAACTTCAGAGAGCAGCAACTAGTTACATCTACTGATAAAGGGTAGAGAGACAGGGCGAAGCGGGGAGAGAGTGAGGGGGGGGGATGCGGGGCAGAGAGACAGCTGCTGCTCTGTAGATTAGACCTGAAAGCCTTGCCTTCTTTTTTCGGCTTTGAACTGCGTTTTCTCCTGCTGGAGTCGATGATCGGCTCCGAGGCTGGGTCTCTCTCTGGTACGCTGGACCAGGTTTAAACTCTCTAAAACAACTTCCTGTTCCACAACCACTTTCAGAAAAATTGGACCTCGTTGTCCAACGCTCAAGAAAAAAAAAGGACAGCAAAAATTTATTGCTCTAATTATCTAATTGATGCTAACATAGTTGGTCAAGCTTTGCATAATTAAAAACGCAGTATCTCCTTGTTCGTGGACTTCAAGATCCATTATGCTCATGTATGATTAGATTAACGGCAAAATGCAAACAACCTGAAATAAAAATAAAAGTCCAAAGTTTAACAGCCTCTAAATATGTGCTTTTAGGATCTTTAGGTATGGAACGTTTGGAAGCGCACAGACGCGTTACTGAATTTCCACACGGAAGTGTTACTGTGTTGCACTTTAACCAGCAACACACGTGGCTGGGTCCCAACTCAGGGGATGAGTCAAGAACCCATCCTAGCTGGTCGATGTACCCTTGCGCAGGTATCAGAGAAGACTGGAGGTGAACGCCTGTGAAACTGGAGTCTGACCTTCAAATGTATTCCTGTCCTTACCTCGGTGTATATCGCCTAGCAACCGTGACAGTGTTAAGCAGACATTAAAACTAAACTTAGCATCTACCATACAAGTTCCCTCTGTCTGTATCAAGTCCTTTCAGCAAACACTGTGGAGTGGACAAATAATATTTCTAGCATCAAAAATGAAGACTGAACAAACCTGAACACGACCACAAGCTGGAACTCTTAAAGTTGCATTAAAGGGACAGAAGAGTGCGAAATAAGGAATAACTCACTCCATCATGGACGCCGGTATGGAGCAGCAGTCCTGGATTGCTGTGAGCGGGGAGGTGAGGTGGGCAGTGTAGGAGGCCTCCACCACCTGTTTGTTCCTGTTCACCACATCCAGGTAACGGTTAAACTTCTCCCGAATCTTCTTAGCCAGCTGCACGAAGGAAACACAGACACGTTAACGAAACCAAGGAGAAACTTCTCAAAGTTCATGAAAAACCACATTTTACTCTGAAACACAGACAAACTGACTTTTTTACACACCTGTGGATATATCCTCCAAATTAGGGCTGAGCGATATTGAAAAACTTCCTATCGTGATATTAATTTTCATATCTGTTGATACTGATCTATATCACAATACAAAGCACATCACCATATTTGTCCATCTTTAATGATCTCTGATTTGAAGATGTCAGTAGGTTATGATTTAATCCTCCCACTGTCCTAATGGGTGTGACCCCACGAGGAAAGTTGGCCATTGAGCAGGATTGATGGTTTATTGCTTGAGGTCCACGTGGCAGAGGTGAGGTGGTGCTCAGTCCTCACCCCTGCCACGTGGACCCAAGGGATAAGCTATCAACCTGCTCAATGGTAAACTTTCCTCGTGGGGTCACACCCATTAGGACAGTGGGAGGGTTAATAGACTGAACAATGAAATATTGCTATCGTTTTATCGCCCAGCCCGACTCCAAATGCTTACTAAATGTTAAAAGGACAAACAAATATGTAGAATGTCCCTAGATTTCTCTAGAAAGTCAGACATTTAAAATAGTGATGCACCGATATGAAATTTTTGGGCCGATACCGATATCCGATAACTCATTCACTGCCAATGATGACTAATTTCCCTCTGGGATTAATAAAGTATCTTTGATTTATTTGATTTGATTTAAAGTCATCATTTTAAATCCAAACGTTCACTGCCAATGACGACTAAAGTCGCCATTTGCATGTTTTTACTGTGTGGGCGTCGGAACGAGCCCGGGCACCGAGAGAACAAACATCTCAGCTCTAAAGCCGATCTTCATCCGCATACGTCACACGTCACGTGATCAGGAAGCAGAAAATCCATGTGTTAGGAGATCGTTTTGGGTCGCTGCTGTAAAAAAAGTGAGGCACGAACCGGAAAAGCTTCTGCCGATCACAATTCAACAACGGATTATGAAAGAACGGATAATGTTGGCTAAACACTCCGCCTGCGCGTCCGGACCGTTCTTCAGGACATTAGGAAAGGGAATGATGTAGTGATGTGTCAGTCGCTACAGACAGCTCTCGGAGCCGGCTCCTTGTTGGATTAACCAGAGTGAGTGACACACACACACCGCACCTGCGGACTCCTGAGCCACTAAAAACGGCTAAATGTGCGCGTGTGGCGTGCTAAACACACGTGCAGCTTGCCCCGGATTGCTGTGAGACCGGGTTGGGGGGTGGGGGGTGCCGCTGTGGTTGGGACAATTATTACATTAACTGATGGACTTGTAAATAAATAGTTAATAAATAAGGTAGAAATAAGTTCCTCACGCTGATAACTAATCTCTCTGAGGACACAGTCCTACAGCACCTTGACACGACTCAATACATGTTATGCAACATTTTGTGAACATCAATTTATTTGCATTTATTTGTTATAAATGCCACAGTATAATTCTTGCTGTCAGTATTTGCAAGATATTGGTATTTGGGTCTGTACTGGTTAGACTTAAATGAGTTAAACCAAGGTCTGTAGCCCTTGGGTCATAAACTATGAGCTAAAAGTATATTGGTCTTTTTATACTGGGAATCAGGAGTTATTTTAGTGATCATCTTGTTTCTTATTTTTGTCCTGATTGTGCCCTGAGCAATTTTATGACTGAATAAAAACAAATAAAATCAACATAAATTGAAAAATCGTCTTAAATAATTGTGATCTCAATTTCAGTCACCATAATCGTGATTATTATTTTTGCCATAATCGAGCAGCCCTACAAAGGACACAGTTCTGGTTGAGCACCTTTCCTGGTGCACTTAGTAAAGGGGATGCAGAGCTTTGAGGAGACTAATAACCGGCTCTGCAGCAGCCTACTGGAATGACATCAATAACAACATTCCTCCTCTACTTAGGACTGTAGACACCTCACAACAGGAAACCAAAACATAACTGGAACTGGATAATAATGAGCATCTGTTCTTATTTATTCCTCTTTTGTTGTTATTTGGCTCTAAATGACAGATCATGAACTGATTTTTTTCCAACATCATTCAGTCACATTATATCATTATTAATTTAGTTTTAATTTGATTGTGTGATTCCATCGTGCGTGTGTGCGTGCGCGCTCTACGATGACAAAGGCATTCTGATGAGTCTTTGCACAAATTTTACACTTGATGAAGACCTTAAGCTAGATTTTGGTGACACCATGGGAATGCATTTTTGGCTAATGGCTGGAATAAAATCCAAACTTCAAAATCCAAAATACCTTCCTAACATGTGCAACAATAAGGCAAAAGCACTGTGGCCCCATAGCCACTGAATCACCACTTTAGCCTTTCTGAATACAGAAGCTTGCTTATTTCCACAGTAACTGGATCCTCTTTGTTCACATCCCATAATTACAGCTGCCTGCAAAACGTCAGTGATCGAAGCCAGAAACAGAAAAAAAGCCACAACCCACCGACCGCTCCTACACCTAATCAGCCAGCCGCTATTCCTATTAGGGTTCAACAGGAGACTGAGGCATGTCCCACAGTTCCTGCTGCTCTGCCACAACCAACACACACAGCAGGACACTTCACACACAAACACGCCGCCACACACGGACCTGAAGTTCAGCTCCTCCATGGACGATAGTGGGATTTCACGCCAATTAGCTGCAGTCATTTTTGCTTCAGACGGGAGGGAAAAGAAAAAGTGAGTCTGTGTTTAAATGAGTAGAGCTATGAAGGTGGCGGGGAGGAAGGGAACGATTAGAACTTTAATAGAACAAGAAAGCAACCAAAAACGCTGGGCTGTACAAGTTCCAGCTAACGTTTCAGTCTGCATGCACCAACCAGAGAGGGAGGGTCCATAACCACACTCCCAAACAACAAGGTTCTTTTTTCCACGCTGTGACCCGTACAACCAGCCGCTCGGGTTTGCAGCACATAGTGGGCTTGAGTCAGCCGAGGGGGTGGGGGTGTTTGGTGGAGACCCTTTAGAACCGGTGCTCCCGGCTGGAAGGTTTACCAGACGGACCCTTCGTTTGAGGCTAACAACCTCATGTTTCTGGCAGTTTTCTTAACTGGTTATTAAAATAGAGAAAAAAGCTGAAGAAGTGGCCATGTTACTCCCAATTAAGGGTCCGAAAGTTTATTTTTTCCTAACTTTTCTATTATAGAGTTCATTAGGCCCGTTTCTACCATAGGAACTCCATGGTAATTTACCCAGACTTCCATGGTATGTGCATGTCTCCATTTCACTGCGACAGCCCACAAAGACCACCTCCTGGGGTATTTCGTGAGTACCTGAACTGGGGCGTGCACTCGGAAATGACCCGGTAGAAGCGCTGGGCGGGACTTGTGGTGAACTCATGCGGATCGGCTGTAACTCAGGAAATTACATCAGCAGACGTTGCTGAACAACTGGCGTTTGTCAAACTGGAAGAGTTGCTGGTGAAGCAGAATGGAAGAAAAAGAAAATAAGCAGAGTTGAAGCTGCTTTAAAATCGACATTACTGAACTCCAAACACTGAACAAATCCGGGGGGAGGTGTGTGTGTGTGTGGGGGGGGGGGTCCGTTTATAGCGCCATAATTTATTACCCTTTTTGTCTCCAACAGAGTGCCACACAAACGCCACCATTAACATCATTCTGCTCAATTGAATCCCCTGAAGAGCAGAGAATATGGCATACTTTGATAGCATAAAATGTTTTCATGTCTTTTGGTACTCATCAGTGATGTAACTCACAGACAAAATGGCTAATTCATCTAAAGCCTAACTTATACTTCCCCGTCTGCGTTGGGACGGAGACGCGCAACGCCATTATGCATCGGCGCAAGAGCCCTCCGACGTGCTCGCAGAGGAAGACGAAGACATGTCCCAATTTGTAACAATCCATCAAAATAGTCAGAGAACGCAAGCTTGTGATTGGTCAGGATTCTGCTTCCAGTTAATTCGTCACCAGCACCGTCTTTGCCGCTTCTAAAAGTCAAGAGATATTTACCAGCCGACACGGAACAGATTGAAGAACGCATCGTGGAAAAAGTCTGAAAATATTAACGTTTGTTCACCCGTGACTGAAGGAGCACAAAGATATGCTGCAGGAGTTTTATTCGTGGACGGAAAAGGCGAGAAACGTGAGTTTAGAGGTGCCAACCGCATGAAGAAGAATGACGGACAAATTTGCGTGTGTGAAAAAGTCTCTGAAATACATTAAACTATAGAAACACAATAGTAGATACACTATTGTGTACCGGATATACGTGACTGTAATGGTAGCAACACTGCCTCAGAATAGCGCTACGCCCTCTGTTGTCCTGACGGGGAAATGTTCTTTAACAATCCCCAGCTGACGTAGAAGCCTGAAAGCAAAATATCTCTGTCAATACGTGTGCGTCTCCCCCTCACAGAGCTGATGGAGAAGTATAAATTAAGCTTAAGCAATCATTAACGTCACTAAAGGGACGATTTTGTTGCATGATAACGGCTGAGAATAACTGCTGTAGAAGAAATGCAGATTTTCTTTCCAAAACAAATGATGCATCTGAACCAGATAATGTCTCATCATCTCAATTCGTCATGTACAGGCCAGAGAACATTTGAAACAGCAGAGATAGAAAAACAGAATCATCCAAATCAAATCTAATGTTTGACTTGAATAGAACCAATTCTGGTTGTCTTTTAGCTTCAGTTCCTTAAATGCCAAGAGAGTCGTGCCTGTATTCTGACTGGGAGCTCAAGCAGCATCACGAATCCAGCATGGACTGCAAAATGCTGGAAATCTTACATGTCTCACTACAGCTCACCCAATTTTATATTTTCAAACTGTTTCCTAAATTTGAACGGACAAACAAGGAATTATTCAGATTTTAAAGGGGCCATATCATGGAAATGTCACTTTTAGGAGCTATTTACCTTGTTATATTGTCATTTTCTCATGGAGAAAAAAATAAAAAAATAACATTTTTGGCTACATTCATGCATTTTCCTGTCTTGGCTTCAAATTTTGCATTTTACTTGAAAATTCTGTAAAGCCTCAATGGAAACAAAATGTGTCATCAGGCCTTTTATTGGTAAACTGTGTAGCAGTCACACTTTATAGCGTGACGACTGCAAATTAATTATGACCATTAAGATGTGATAATTCCACATAAATATGAAATTTCAATCTGATTGATCTTTGAATGTTTAATCAGAAGATTCTAGTTACTTTTACTTGTTCAGGGACCATAAAAACACTTCGTATTAATTCAGAGTCAGGTACGTAGTCAAAAAGGAATTTTATTTATTTCTAAATTAACGATTATACATGACAAGACATGAATAATGAGATGTGATGGAGTAGATATGCGGTGATGGAATGTGATGTGTAGGTGGTGTGATGCAAGTTAGATGTTTATCAGAACCTTGTATCTGAAAAAAATTGTGAAATCTGGGTGTAAAAGAATTTGTTGTCTGCTATAAACTAGAGTTGATTATTAATAAAACAGCATCAGACGCAATCTGTTGCGTCTACAAACCCTGGCAGAGACCCCCCAGCAGATCTGGACTGTCAGAAGTCGGGTGGACTTCACGGCACCTGAAGCCAGCAGATTAACTTCGATACGACCCGTCCAGTCTTGAGATGTCTCCAGGTCACAACAGTAGCTGGAAGCTTATGTTGTACTGCAATTCCAATGAAAACTAATGATGGGTGTTTCGACCACGCCTGTCACGTACTTTGAGATTTTTCAGCTTGTAAAAGTTCGTAATTAGCATGACTACAAATTAAATATCGGCACGTCTGATTTATGATGTCACCACAGAATCTTCTCTCCCCTAGCGTAGCACCACATTGTCAGATTTATGGTGGTTCTTTCCTCCTGAGGGAAGGATTTCAAGTTTGCTGAACTTACAGCCATTTTCCTTCTGTTTTTCTCCGTGTCTGGTTCGGTGACGTCACTGTCGTGAAGCGCATTTGTAGTCGTGGACGTATTTTCACACAAAACCTAGAATAACGTTTCCACCCGTTCGAATATAAGCGCGTTCTTGGTATCAAAAAGTGCAATTAAGATTCACGGACATCATATGTGAAATCCATGGAACAAAACAAGAGCAATTAGAAAATAGCGTTTTTAGCGTCATTGACTTGCATTCGTTTTTTCATTCTTCCGGGGACTCGTGGTCCAGAAGTAGATGGGCGTGACTTGGGCTCCCTATATCATCTGGCTTTTGGTATTGCAATATATTTTATCTATCGTATCAACAGATTTTTGACAACACACACCCCTAAAGGACTCACCTGCTGAACCCTCAACTGACTATTTTTAGGGTGAATTTTAATTCCATTGAGCTTATTGTAACATGGGAGCTAAAAATAAAAGCTGCCGCCAGTTTAAATTTATGATACTCTCATTGACAACACACGGCAGTGAGTAAAACACAGAGACAAAGACAGACACCAAGTGAGGAGTGCCTGCCATTGGAGGAAGACAGATGTCCGCACATCTTCCTGAATAATGAATTTCCTCCAGTAGAAACTAGCTGAACATGGAGGTGGCTCCTTTGTGTTTGTCCTCCTTCCCCACTTCCTCCCAACTCTCTCTTTCTCTGCAGATAGCCTTCTAATTGAGCCTCACCATAGCTCAGGGACACGGCCGCCCTGCCTAGAGAGCACAAGTGAGCCAAGGATGTCAGAGCTATAATCTGAAGTAGTTGGAACCTGACTCAAGAGGGGTCTGCTTCAAATTTCTGAGTGGGACACAGAAATCAGCAACTTTACTCTGGGATTTAAGCAAACTATAAAGTTAAAGTTCCATTAGTCATCACACACGGATGAAATTCATCTCTGCATCTGACCCACCCTCATGGTGAGCTGCAGCTGAGGCTGCGCTCGGGAACTATTTGGTGGTTAACCCCCCAATCCAACTTCTTACAGCTAAGTGTCAAGCAGGGAGGCACTGGGTCCCATTTTTAAAGTCTGTGGTATGTCCCGACCAGGATTTGAATGCCGATCTCCCAAGTCCCAGGGCGGACACTCCGCCACTAGGCCACTGAGAAGGTAAGCACACATAAATACGTGTTTAAAAAAGATATTACTTTGTTGATTGAACTATGGTGAAAAAATGTGTTCAAAGTCTGAAACTAAAGCACAAAGTTTCCAGATTTTCTGTTGGGAAAAGAAAATATTTCCTTTTTTTCCTTTTTTCCAAATCCCATCTTGAGTTTCATCTGGAATACTAAATACCAGCAAGGTGTGAGATACTGTATTTTGAATATGCACACACACACACACACACACACACACACACACACACACACACACACACACACACACACACACACACACAGAAGAAAACACGAATGCTCACGCAGGAATACAGTCACTGGGAGAAATGCAAACAATCATCAACCTGTCTGTTCTTGCTGGTGGCTGTTTACCTCTGTGGCATATACTGTCACTCTTCCAAGATCCCTGATGCAGGAGAGCAAACACACACACACACACACACACACACACACACACACATGCACACGCACACGCACACACACACACACACACGCACACGCGCCTGCTCTCAGTTGGGTTTGATTTGACACCAGATGCCACAAACTCTGGGTAGTTTTTCCACTATGAGGCCAAAGATGCAGCCCATAAACTCTGATGGGTGAATTAGAGAAAGAAATGTGTCTAGCTGCATTTTGTTCATCTTTCCTTCAAATCTTCTTACTGTGTCTGACTTTATATTGGTAAAAAAAATGTAGAGCCAGAGACAGACGAGTGCAAAAAAAGACAACTTCAAAGCTGATGAGACAGCAGCCATAGAATTTTAATAAACCCCCTGGTGTATGAGTTCTGTGCTGCTGGATTCAACACTGCACAAGACCACAGTCAGCCTCAATGGCACATACATGCACTGACATATATACACACACGCACACACACACACGTGCATGCGTGCGCGCACACACACACACACACACTAGACAGCATAGGCCTTTGTTGCTCACCTGCTGCACTTCTGTCTCTCCGTTTGATGTCTTCTCTGTGTACACGAATGAGTTGAAAATCCTCTGCAGAGAGACACAGTGAGGTTAGACCAGGAGGAATGCCAAAGCATCACTTTAATAACCAAGAATGAGGATATGCCTACAGAAAAGCAGTTTTTTATGATTATGATCTCTTTCTGGAAAATAGTTGTACTATTTTTTGTGAATTTGAAGGGTGACCACTATGCTACTTAATAATCCAACAACTCACTGATTTTATCATCATGCAATGATTACAGAAAGTAGGGAATTCTGTCAAAGACTGTGATTGTTTTTCATGTTTTCCTCCACAAATACCTTCAGTTAGAGCTTAGGAATAGAGCTACCAGTGAAACAACTTATTAATTAACCTAAAGTACACCATCTGAGGGGAAAATAACTCCATAAACATTACCTTCCCTTGACTCTCATGTCTATTTGGAGCACTGAGTTGCATTTAGATGCATCAAATGGTATAAAAGTTACTCAAATCCTTCATGAATTTGGAATCAACATGCATCTGAGCAACAACCACTGCTCCACAAGGAGTGGAACCATTTATATGCCATTGACTAACTTTTGATGTTTAGAATGTCTTGGAGAGTTTCCCTCACATTTCAGCCTGAACCAGCTGCCACGATGGCGTATCTCCAGCAAACACACTGAAGAGTCTCCAGTAATATAGTGTACCTCAACACCTTGGCTGTGTCTAGAAATCCTGTCCACAAAAGTTCTGAACAGAATCAGTGACAAAAGGGGAGCCTTGGCGGAGTCCAACTCTCACCAGAAACTTACTGCCGCCAATGCGGGCCAAGCTCTGACACCGATCATGCAGGGACCTAACAGCCCATATCAAAGGGCCTGGTACTTATATTATTATATTTAAAAGAATGCATCAATTCAGATCAGAATCAAAGCCCCCCCCCCCCAACCTCAGAGGCAAAACAAAACCAGAACTGAATGCTACAACAACCCACAGAGTTGGTATTGGTAACACTTTACAATAAGGGTCTCTTTATTAACATTATTTAGTGCACTATTAAGAATTAATAACCTATTAGAGTATTACCAATTGCTTAATATTAATGCATTACTAAGCTGCCCTTTGACCTAACCTTAAGGACAGTGACACTCAATAGTAGCCAAAATCGGAAACTTTAATAAAGGGATCCTTTGCTCAATAATGCACTATGTAATGTTTATTCCGGGAACCTTATTGTAAAGTGTTACATACAAATTTTCTAACCAAAATGTGTCCCTCCATCAAATAACAATAAACGATGTTTGCACAGGTGATGTTTAGACTTTATGGGAGTAACACAGGCAGCCATCCACTAATCATGATCATTCTTAATCAGTTTGCAGAAGCAGACCACAAGGGGTCCTCGTATGAGAGATCGTAGTTTTCCTAATTTCATCGGCCATTTGATGTAACAGTCAACAATTTAGTGAGTAGGGCTGCACAATATATCGAAAACTTATCGTCATCGCGATAACAGGATGCGCGATAGGCCCATCGCAAAGCACGTCAAAAACGGCGATAAATGTTTGGTTCAAACATTTCCATCCGTGTCATACATCAGCTTTTTGTAAACCAGCTCTGGTTTTTACACGGAAGTATTATTTGACCAATCAAATGTAGCCCTTCTGATATGCGGCCAATCAGATGGGTCCGTTCACGTAATACGCCCGCCCCCTACATAGACCGTTAGGATGGAAAGCAACACACAAACTGAGTTAGCGGCGCCGTTCCCTTGTTCGTCATGTTGACTCAGAGCAACGAACGCATTTTGTGCTGAGGTTTCTGGAATCAGCGCTGCTTTCAAACGTGAACGTGAGTTCGCTCGGTGTCGTTAATCATTTTTACCGGGCTGACTCCGACACGTGCCGGTGAACCAACCCACCTTCATGTCGCTAGTGTTCCACCGGGTGGTGATGTTAGCCCCAGGCTCCGGTTAGCTTTCAGCTAAAAGGCTACAGCACTCTCCTCCCAGTCCCACCCTGCTAAAGAGGGCCTGGAAAAGTCCCCCCACACATCAAAGTGATTTTTCATTTATGAGCTTTTATAACCTTGTTAATCAGGGTAGTTGATTTGCTGCTGCACATAAACTGTCAGTCAGAAGCTCTGCTAGCCGGTTATCTTGGAGGAGCTAGTTCAATTTGTTAGCTTGTTATCAGAATCATAGTTGCAGTTTCATCATCCGAGCTGCTTTTTAAGATCCAAGTTAAACTTGTTCAATCTGGAGTTAAAACCAAACGTTTTCACATATTTTCCATGTAGTTTTTTTGCCAGTTCCTCTTCTGAAAGGTAGACAATTGTTTTTCTCTTTTCCTCAGAAAATCTTAATATTCTCCTAGTTTGGCCCAGCACAGTTCACTTCCCAATTACAGCAACAGCCTTATATCATAACCACATAAGTGGAGAAAATGTTCAGTGGCAATGAGAGAATTTGCTGTTGCATTTAAGTGATTTAACATTTAAACTTATCTTCAGATTTTTTGTATTTATTCTAAAAATCCTGGTAAGGGATGTTTTTCTGTATTTGGAGCATCAGAAAAAGTTTTATGGTGGTGGCGATGTTTTAAAGTCACTGAGAAACTGCATGCATGCATTTTGTTGTTTTGCTGCTATTACAGTAGCAGGTGCAGCTGCTTATTTTTGCAATAAAAATGTTATGTTGTAATGGAATTCATGCATTAGTTTTTGTTTGCTTTGAACCCAGAGCAGATGTCACACGCCAGACGGCATCAACACTGCATACTTTAGTATTTGTTCATTTATCGTGAGTAATATCGATATCGCAATATTAAGCACTGTTATCGAATATCGCAGGTTTTCCTAATATCGTGCAGCCCTAATAGTGAGTGACAACTGATTTGAGCAACAAATCAGTTGTCACTCACTGTTAACTGCGCTTTAATTTCCGCAGTTAACATAGGGATCACAATTTGCAGATCACGTTTATTTTTCACAGAGATCGGCCGCGGATTCCTCTTTTGGTTGGCATTCTAGGAATCGAAACTAGGAATCAAAATAAAAAACTTTGAATGATTCCGGGTAAAATGAACAGTTGGAACCGGTTCCAATAGATGCTCGGTGCCCAACCCTAGGCGCAACATTACATCAAACAGTGATATCAAACGTTATGTCCTTCTTCATCTTAGCTTAATGGTTATGTCCTTCTTCATCTTAGCTTAATGGCAGATGGCAAGAAGTCTTGAGGGATGTTGTGATCTTGCAAGTTCAGCAAGGAGGACAGCGGAGAAGCCACTCTGCATCTGAGACACGATGTGGATTGACGTGCCGCAAAGCACACGAGTAAACCATTCCACGCCACTGATGCCTCCATTGTGGGGGTTAAACATTGTGAATTTCCAGGTTGTATGACTGTGAATTCTTGATTGGCGTGTACCACTGAAATCACGTGAAAACTAGCTTTCTAATGATGTTGATGTGCATAGACAGGGATTTGACCTGGAATTAAATATTAATTTTATTGTCCCATTTGTAAGACCCATTCATAGACATTAAGAAAGACTAGTGAACCATCACGATGGTCAATATATTTGTCCAACTGCCCAACATTCCATTCAAACAGCACCGCCTCTTTTTTTTAACATCCATTTCTTGGTAAAAAGAGATTATTTGTCACCTATGTGTTGAGGTCACATAAACACCAAACCAGTGATCCAGGTTGACACGGTGACGTTACATTCCCACAGCTACCTTCCAGACCGAACATTTTACAAGTCTGTGATTCATACTAAGTGAGCAGGAAGCAGAATGGTGCATTTAGGCATAGAGAAAATGTGTCCTGGTGTGACCTTACTGCTTGGAGAGCTGCAGATCTCCATGAATGTGCACCTGTTGTCACACATAAACACACAATGTCTAACACATTCATTCAGATGGTCGCTTTGGCATAGCTTTACACACACACACGCACACACACATAAACTCAAACACAGGCAGCAGAATGGTGTGATGTTTAAAAACAGAGGAGAACCAATGTTTGTGTTTTGGCTGCGGGTAGGCAAGTGTTTCAGTGTTTGCTGTCCCATCAAACCCAGAGACTTAAATTGTCTGGTTCCAAAGCAGTAAACACTTCCTGTCGTCTGTCCACACCATCTGTAGACACCTTCCAGAGGCCACCAAAAAACCCAGAATGCACCAAAAAACAGATTTTAATCTAAACTACACCACAGCAAAGAGTTTCAACTCATAAACCTCCTGCATTCCCAACTGGGATAGATGGACTTCAACTGAGAATTTTTTCTTTTTTTTCCCCCCATCACTTCTTTCCAATTTCACCACTAATCCAGATGTGGTGAGTCTTCCTATGAGCATTTCCAAGGTCTTGTCTAAATATACTGATAGGACAGGGGGAGGGTTAAAAGAAAAGAAAAACCTTGACGGAGGAAAAATTGCAAATATTCCAACAACGCCGACATTAATGTGAAATTAAATGGGAAAATAGAAAATGTTCGGGTTTGTTCGGGACATTGTTTACAATAGTCTCTCATTTGTTTTATACTTTAAGCACATGGCCAATATCTATTAATAACAGAGTCAAGAAAATCATGCTCATGAAGCATCACCATTTCCCCTAAATGTCTATTGTTACTTGGATGCATGACATTTTTTTATTTCCACTTATATGGTAGAAAATAACATTTAATAAATAAAACTTGCAACTTGTTGTGGTTTTAAAGACGTTCAAGTCATTTAGAACAGAGGAAAGAGCCGCAGCGAACTCCGATTCGGTCGCCATGTTCGACAAACTCTGAGTTATGGTGTGTGACGTACGCTACTCAGTGCTGATTGGCTCGGTAAGAATTATCACAGGGTGGGGTTATTTGAAAAGGAGAGTTCCCGGACCCTTTCTCTGTGCAGAATTGAACAAGGAGGGCTCTGGCAGGCCAAGCCAGTATCGCCCAGCCCTATCTCATACAACTGAGTGGAGAACCTCTCACACCAGTGGTGTTCTGTTGCTAGGTACGCGAGTGCCTAATGACCCACGTGAGTGCTGCGGATTGGCGAGACCAACAACCGGTTGGACCAAGGGTTTCTTTCATTCTGAACTGTATCATTGGCGGAGATTTTAAGACAATTGAGAGAGAACCATTTAAGAAACATTTTAATCTCCACAGTCTATTTATGTTAGAATGTTGTTAAGCAGCATTAAAAAAATGTAAGCTAATTTGTTTTCCAAATTTGCCAAGACAGCTTTAAAAAGTACCAGAAATACATAAACACAATATAAATACACAATTGGAGACCAGACACGTGACTGCTATGGTGGTAGGATACTTTGCTCTCTTTTGTCCGGGTTTGCAACACTCTCCAGGCAACGGAGAAATTTGAAGGACAAACGCCTCCGTCGATGCGTGTGTGCGACTCCTCACTCGAGCTGATGGAGCGGTATAGTTCTTCATAAACATTTTCATTATGTTAATTTTCCCAAAACAACTGCATATTTCTATTTTCTTTTTTTTTTCCCCCATGTCCTATCCGGCTGTTAAGCAATCAGAATTGATGTCTGAGTGCCGAAGACGAGCCTTATAGTTTTCCTCTCACAGGTGGAGCAGTTTAGCTTCAGCTGTAATGTCTCGCTTGTTACCAAAACTTTATTAGAAATATATTCGGTTCTTTTAAATCCCAACAAACATGGAGACAGAAATGCAAGACAACTGCATATTTCACTGCATAATTATTCAAAAATTGCTAATCCAATCCAAGACTTTTTACTCTTCCGAACCCTCCTGAGTAAAGGAGAAGAAAAAAACCATGTTCAAAATTTGGATCTGCCAAATAAACATGAGCGAGCACACACAAACCGCTGTCTCTCTCTCTCTCTCTCCACTTAGTAGGAATTATAAGCTTTTAGAAGCAAAAACTACACAAATAAGAAGGAAAAGAAAAGGGGGTAAAAGGAGTCACTGGATGGGAGCGTCGCATTTTTCAATTGAGCCAGCAAACCTGAAAAAACTGGGAACAAATCCTTCTGAGAGTGGCAAAGCTCCTGTTGTTGATTAACCACAGGTTAGCTGTCTTTCCCCAGCGCCTCGAGTGTTTGTTGTCGGAGCTGTTTTGCGGTTTTCACAGCTATGGAGCAGTCAGCGAGGAATGCTCAGCTCTGAAACCTGAGAGGCCTGAGGCTGCCTGAGCCACCACGGTCCTGTGGCCTCCCATGACCCATAATCAGACACACACATACAAGAAGAATCCCAGCAGAACAGTACAGCATCAGAACAAACTCAAACCTGTCTCTGCAGACCACTTCTGACAAACGAATGACAAGTTCAAATTTCATAAAAAAATATCTTAAAAGCAAAGAACTGTATGTTCAGATAAACTATTTTCATATATAGTTTAAAGGAAGGCATGGTGTTGGATGATTTTACGTCACCCTTTACGATGCTACAAAAGCTGATGAATTCTTGGCTTAATTTATGGAGCTCTAAGATAAAATCAGTGTTCAAAAGGAGCCGAATAGGGCGGAACCTAGGACTAGAGGCCGGCCGATTTACTAAATGTTTTCTATATCAGCCATTGGCTGAAATTATTTTTAAAAGTCGATAAAAAAAATTTAAATCAGGCACTTGTGTGGCCAGCTGCAACCACTACTAGACCGAAAAAAGGACCCGAAGGACCCAAACATATCTTTTTTTTTTATTCAATTCAATTTAGCTATATAGCGCCAAATCACGACAAGAGTTGTCTCAAGGCACTTCACACAGTCCACACTCCAGTACAGGTCAGTTCGTTAAGCCAATCAGTAAAAAGTTTCCTACATAAGGGACCCAACAGATTGCATCAAGTCACTGACTAGTGTCAGTGTCTTTACAGCAATCCTCATACTAAGCAAGCATGCAGCACCGGTGGAGAGAAAAACTCCCTTTTCACACGAAGAAACCTCCAGAGGATCCTGGTTCAGTATAAGCAGCCATCCACCACGACTCACTGTTTAACTGTTTAATGTTTAGAGTTTGTTTTATATTTGAAATTCAATACATATTAAGAGATTCATTGACTTTTTTTTATTTATATTGCACACAGTGTGTTCAGTTGTCTTTCACAATCAATGTGCTGCTAAAACATATATATTAGGGCTGGCTGATATATAGATATTTTTAAAATATTGATATAATTTTTAAACAAGATACGAGATGAATTTACATCTTTATATCGATATAACTGGTCAAACTGCTATGCTAACGACATGCTGCTCCGTCTCTAAGCGGTTATTACGTGTATTCATACAAGTTAGCTCAATCTGAGAGCCTCTGAGTAAATGTGCTGCTCTAAACTTTGCATTTGACATCCTGGTTTTTAATTATTTGGGGGCGCTCAACGCCAGCGAAATTCTGTTTTCCATCCTGCTTGTGCGGAGATGAGCAAAACCCCTCCCTCCCGGGTAATGGGAAACATTTACGGATAGCCGGAGTGGCCAAATTACCTCAAACATATTGTGAGGGTTTGAATAGTAAACTATAGGGTAAATGTTTTATTCTGAAGGCGAGCTCAACGAGTGAGAAATGTTGATCTGGTTCTATTTTTTTCCGCTCTGGTTTGCTATGCTAGTAAATACTCCGTTACGAGTGATTCTCTAATTTCCCTCTGGGATTAATAAAGTATCTTTGAATTCTGTTGAAAAAGTTGAGAGTTTGTAAGGCGTGGGTTACGGCAATAGTAGCCCGAAAACATTACTCATAAAAGAGCAACTAGAGACTCTGAGTCATTACAGTATAATTGCTGATATGAGTCAATACTGTTAGATTCCAGCCATGTTTGTCTTGATAACTAATAACTCCACGGGGCATGACCCATGTGATCTTCAGTAGATGCAATTACATCATCAAACACTTAGCTTAACATGATAGATTTTTTTTTCTCTGAACAAGAAATATACGATATGGGCCATATCTAGATGAAACTTAAATAATTTTACATTAATTATAAATGTATAATTAAAAAGTGCCTGTGGGACATTTAATACACATCTAGCTCTCAACTGTGTGTGTGTGTGTGTGTGTGTGTGTGTGTGTGTGTGTGTGTGTGTGTGTGTGTGTGTGTGTGTGTGTGTGTGTGTGCGTGTGCGTGTGCGTGTGTGTGTGTGTGTTAACAGACAGCTGTATCAGAGAATAGGCACTAAGGTTAAAGTTTGACAAGAATCAATACATTTTTTTGCATTTAATCTACTGATTTATGTACGTAATTTCTCAAGACAGCTTGAAGTGAGTTAACTTGTAAATATTTTACAGGAGGAAAAATACCGAGATACATATCGTATATCCGAATTCAGCAAAAAGATAGAGATATAAGTTTTGGTCCATATCGCCCAGCCCTAATACAGAGTTTTCCCTGCACAGTTTTATCAAGGCGGGCTGCCTGAATGTTTTTTTTTACATCGAACGGCGACACATTTTACATTTGCTTTAATTACAGTAACTTAGCAAAGGCTTGTGCCATCAAAAAAGTCCATCGTATTATTACAGTAAATTTCTTTCAGCTGTTGTAGGTGAACCAGTCTCTCCATCTCACTACCGGTGCAAAATGCCTGCCTGCCAGCCTGCCAGCCTGCCAGCCATCCATCCATCCATCCATCCATCCGTTTTCGACCGCTTATGCGGGGTCAGGTCGCAGGGGCAGTAGCCTAAGCAAGGAGGCCCAGAAAACTCATTTCGGCCGCTTGTATCTGTGATCTCATTCTTTCTGTCACTACCCAAAACTTGTGACCATAGGTGAGGGTTGGAACGTAGATCGAACGATACATTGAGAGCTTTGCCTTCCAGCTCAGAATCACTGCACAGAATCTTCACCACGACAGATTGGTACAACACCCGCATCACCGGTGATAAGTGGTGGAAAGAAAATAAGCAACAGCAACAAATAAACACAGCCATAAAAGTACTGTATCATACTGTATCAGCAATAGGAGCACCACAAAAAGAAAAAAAAAAACATAAGAAAAACTACCAAATGTCAGCTCAAGCATGAGGCCCAGCACCACCCACCCCCAGCGGCGCTTGCTGCTACCACTGGAACACGTTTAAACCCAAGGGCAAGCCCTAAATGGTTGACGTATCAGATCCTGGATCAGTCAGAAGCTCTGTAAATTACCACAGCCTTGATGACCACATAGTTGCACTGTTTGAAATTTCAATCAGAAAACGATAGCGTGCTCGGCCCTGGTTCACCTGGTCGTTATGGGCCATTCCCATCTGTACCGGGTCGGCCCGGGCCGGGTAGCCCCAGTCGGCCCCAGCCTGGCCCGGTTGATTCCACACATCCTTGTCTTAAGCCCATGTGGGCTGATTCTACCCACCAATCAGAGGCTTGCTCTAATGGAAGGTGTGAATGGGCTGATTCTACCCACCAATCAGAGGCTTGCTCTAATGGAAGGTGTGAATTTGCTGTCAGCAGTGGGCGTGTTGGCCCTGGTCGGCCTGAAGCAGTACCCCTCGGGAAGAGGGCCGAGAATGAGCCTTGGTTGGCCCGGGAAAATTCCAGGCCACCCAGATATGTAAACAACCTACGCTACCCGGCCCGGGCCGACCCGGTACAGGTGGGAATGGGGCTTTACAAGCTCGTGGTCGGTACTCCACCGTCATTTCAAACATTAGGCTCCCACAACACACTCAGCACAGATGGATCAGTCACAAGAGCTGCGGCTCTGGCAGTCACGTGATTGTTTTGTCTGAAACTGCAATTTTGATTTAAAAAATTAAAGAATGTTAAGTCTTAGGGCAGAATAATGCAAACTTGAACAAAGAACAGCCATTTTCAATAAAATGTCCTCCTTTTGTTTGATTTCTGAAGCAAAGTCAGTAGAAATATCATAAAATGTGCATTAAAAGCTCTGTGGACCTAAACAGGAAACTATCTGTTCCCAAAAAAAAGTGCTATCAGACACAGAGAGGCGGTCTTTGTGTCTTTAGGTTGGTTTTTAAATCCATTCACCTCTGGGTTAATTCTAACCACAGCTCAGCGCTTTGCAGGAATGCCTAAACTTGGAAAACCAAGCGTTCCAAAGTTAAGTACAAGAACCTGTTGTTCTCTCACCCTGTGTTGCATCTGGCCGACAGAATAAAAAAATGCATTTTTGTTTAGCATTAGTATACATCAGAACTCTGTTCCAGACCATTTCTTTCTCTTTGAACGGCTATATCAACAGATCACGCAGCGGAAACTTCCTCTGTACACAGAATCAATTTAACTGCCACTTCAGCTCGTCTGTCACACACTTGTCCAGATGTCAAACGACCCCAAGAGGCTCTTCTGCTTTAAAGTGACTTGTTTTCATTGGTGAACAAAATGCAGATGAGTAAAGATGAGCAGTGACACACGGAAACGCTGGAATTTTTATTTCGGTGAGTGAAAGACTGACAGACAAGTAGAATGACAGCAGGAGAAGAGTGAATCCCTTTTCTAACACTTTGATGTTTTTATCTCCACCAAAACTGATTTTCTCCCTTTTAATTTAACTGGATTTCCTGTTTTTAATTATAACAACAGAATAAGTTTCTTGTTATGAGGTTTATAAACAATATTTCAGTCATTATAAACTGAAACAGCTAACACCAATGAAACCTCTAGAAAAATTATTCTCTCAAAGCCCAGACGTTGTAGACGTTATAAATGATCTGCGAAGAGTTAAATATGTAATGTTGGGCGCTTGCAGTTGCAGCAGACCTCTTTTCCTCAGCTTGTCGCAACGTGGCTATTTATGAGAAAGTCTGCAGCAGCCAAATTCCGGTCTCCCTTTCGCAGCGTTTCCCCCAGCGCTTTATAAGCCTGGCGGCCCGCCAGGCTTTGCTTGGCCACCCACCAGGCTAAGCGTCATGCCCCACCCCCCTCCCCGACCCTACCGTGTCTGCTGACATGAACGGCGCAACGAAACTAGAGCCCTCCATCCGCTGATACCGGTGAAAACAGCAGCGGAACGTGTGCAACCCCCCCACCCCCGTTCTCACGGAGGAGCGCTGCGGGACCTCACCTCAGACATGCATCCTTTTTTCTTTTCTTTTTTTTTACCTCCTAGACCTAGCCTAGTGAACTAGACCAAATTCTTGCTTTGCAAAGTTTGGTCTAGGCACGCTCCATTGGAACCTCCGCAGCTCCTACCAGGACTCTGGCTAGCCAATCACAGCTCTCTAGAGGGGTTTCAAGCACATAAAGAGCTGTGATTGGTCCATAATGGTGGGCCAATCACAGTGCTCTATCTGCTTAGTGAACAAATCACAGAGCTTTATCCACTTTGTGGGCCAATCAGGGCACTCTATATGCCTGGTGGGTGGGATGATGCAACACAGTGAAACAAGAGTATGTCACATTCATTGTCCAGTGGAATGCGGAGATCATTTGAAAGACAACGATAGAACCCGCCCCACAACCGAGAGCCGTCAATGGAGCGTTGCTATCCTAGACCCTCACCATGCCTCCATCCTCAAACTCACCAAACAACTCATAGTTTGTTAAGTAATTTTTTTAAATTTATTTTTATTTTAATTTTTTGGGTTTTTAATGAATTCTACAAAACAAAATCAGAAAACATGCTCCTGGGGAGGGAGTGGGAGCAGGGTGGTGGGTTCTTGAATTATCACAAAAAAATGGAAATAAAGAGGAAAACATCGTCAAAATAACTTATTTAAATTTTAAACCAGTTTAGCGGCTGAAGTGAAATCTAAAAGTCTGTGAGATTCCCAGGAGAATAATATTTCTACAAGCTAATACTAACGCGGTTAAATATTTAATAATCAAACTTTGCAGCCAAACTATTACATAAAAAGAAAAATTCTTCAATGAAAACCATTTTTATTTATTAATTTTAAAATAACCAGTCACTCTGAGTTTTCATGCAGGCAGAACATGAAAATAGTCTCCTATGCTGAGCTTTTCATTAAAAGCAAAGATGATGATAACATGCAAGTCATGGGGATCATTTCTACACAGGTCACTAAAGTTTTTGCCACAGCAGATTTGAATCTAAATTTGCGAAAGTTTTGATCATCAAATCATAAAATGATGGATAAAAAGACGACATGATCGAGAAGAGAAAAGCAGGTCGTAGCTGGATTTCTAATGTCCAGAGAGAAACCAAACTCTGGCTAATAAAGTGTGTCTCCATTTCATCTGAGTGAAGCTAATTAAATGACAGGCTGTCAGCATCTTCTAACCGTTTGCTGCTGTTCAAAAGGTCCTGGAGGTCAATTTAATTTGCTAGAATCTAACTAAAGGACCACCTAAGGCAACAGCTTCAAGGTCCCAGCCCACACACTGTGATGGTCTGGTCGCCGTTTTCCTGCCTGCTCGTGCACTTGTGGGTGTTTACTGTTATGTATTGTAGTTGGATCGGTGCTGCATTCAGAAATAATTTCTACTTTAGAAAATTGTACAATTACTTTTCATATTCTGGAGATACAATATCAAATATGCAGAAGGCCAGCTTAGTGGGTTTTAATCCAAACAGTGAGAGTCCGGTGGTTCTGCAGAGAGAAACAGACTGAAAATCTATTCAGTTTAAAGTTAAATGAAGCAGAACAAGCCTTTATAAATGTTTTCCACCAGAAACCCAACGATATCACGTAATTACTCATTTATCAAATATAAAATATTATACTTTAAAGTGACAATGTGTATTCTCCCTGACAATAGGAGGCAGTAAATTTCTAAATCACTGCAAGCAAGCAGTATTTTTGTGTTTGAATAAGACCGTACCAACGGATGACCATTAGGGTCTAAAATCCCTGGGAGGGCAACCTTTAACAAAATGACAAGCACATCAGACGCCGTTTCATCACTGTGAGTGAAGAGGTCAATGTGTAAAACAACAACGGTTATGAGTGGCGAAAGTTTTTTTTACAGTTTGTTACAAATCAGTAAATGAATTCTGTCCTCATGGGTTCCCGTAGAACGAAACATGGTGTCACCCAGAGACTTAGGATGTTTCTGTTGGTGTTTCTCAATGCCAAGGAACCTAGCCTTGATGTCTTGGTCCCGCCCCGGTTGCCAAGGTGATACGTCATCAGGAGCCGCCCAGGCGTGTTCCAACGTTTGTGTGCTATTGAGGCATCTGTTCTCTGTTTGTTAGCTGTTAGCTAGCTGAGCAGGGGAGGTGTCTTGTAGCCTAGCCTTGGTAAAAAATTACCCAGAATACAGCTCAGTATTTTCAAGAGGATGGCGGATCAGGAGCCGGTAGCTACTTTGGGGGCAAATTTCAAGTTTAAATGTAAGTCAAACAACTGTAGCTATCGAGCTGATATCTGCAATGTTTTTTATACCCAAAGCAGTTATCTAGGGTTGGTTAGTTGCAGCTTCGGTGACTAGTAGGTAATAACTCACTTACATATTTAATTTAACAAATATAAACACAATTTTGAAAGTAAAAGGCTCATTATACATTCATATTAAAAACATATACAATATAGCGTTATCTCCCGTGTCACGTAACGTTAAATGCCTGCCGTGGTAACGTGATGCAAGTCTGTTCTATTTAACTGTTTTCTTTGACCAAGGAAGGACAGTGCCCTCATTGGCAAGGCGCCTGGCCTAGCAAGACATCCCCTTGCGAAGCCAGACGCCTTGACATTGAAAAACACCCTCGATGTCTTGATATGCCAGACTCCTTGCTTCCGAGGACACTGTCCATATTTGGTCAAAGAAAAAGGTTAAATGGAACAGACTACATCACGTGATTGCGGCATCCGCGGCAGTCACGTCACGTGACACGGGAAGTAACGTTATATTTTATGCGTATAAGTTTCAATATAAATGTATAATGAGCCACTTACTTTTAAAATTGTGTATATATTGGTAAAATTACATATGCAAGCAAGTTACTACCTGCTAGCCACTGAAGCTGCAAATACTAACACTAAAACTCCCAAGGCAGTCATTTTGACTGTTTTTATATTTTGATATGTAATAACTTTAGTTAGATGGATCTCATGTTGTCCTGGTTTCCTGGCTTTTCCTATTTTTATGTGTCCTTTATTTTTGCTTTATAATTTCCATAAAATAATGTATAAAAAATAAATATAACCGTTTTTCTCTTTGGCCCCCACAAGCCGTCAATTTGACGTCTCTATTGTTTACATGGTAAAGTTTTCCCACGGATAATGGACAGCATCGCTGTTGCTAAGCAACCAACATTCCAGCTCGCATGCGCTCCCTCTCCGTTCATACCGCGTGTGAAATAGTGGCTGAAACAGCTTTTAGAAGAACATTCTCAGTGACACAAGCACGAGAAATGAGTCTGCTTCAGGCGGAGAGGGGAAAGCTGATGACAACTGGTCAGTAGGAAGCGGCAGAGACTGACAGCAACGCAGAAGACAATCTGGGTCCCCTTGCCCCTCCCCATGGAAATGATCCGTGTCGGTCACCCAGCGAACAATAGAGAGAATTCTTTTCAAGGTTTGGATTAAAATTATATTTTCTTACCATTTTATTAGGTTCACACATCCATAAAGACTTCATTAATAACGCACTTGAACCATTTTGCTCCACAACGTCATCGTCAGCCTGCATAATAACAGCCGTCAAACTGACGGTTCCTGGGAATTCGAGTAGCAACTAACCAACCGTAGCTAAAAAAACATTTCAGATATCAACCAGATAGCTACGATTAGTTGACTTACATTTAAACTAGGGTGATGGCGGCACAGGAGTTAAGTGCTCGCCCCGTAATCGGAAGGATGCAGGTTCGAGCCCCGCTCAGTTTGTCACTGTCATTGTGTCCTTGGGAAGACACTTAACCCCCCTTGTCTGCTGGTGGTGGTCGGAGGGACTGGTGGCGCCAGTGCTCGGCAGCCTCGCCTCTGTCAGTGCGCCCCAGGGCAGCTATAGCTAAGATGTAGCTCATCCCCACCAGGGTGTGAATGTGTGTGTGAATGGGTGAATGACAGATTGTGTTGTAAAACGCCTTGGGTGGTTCCAGGACTCCAGAAGGTGCTATATCAAATACAGGCCATTTACCATTTTACTATGTAAACTGGAAATTTGCCCCCAAAGTAGCTGCCGGTTTCTCATCCACCATCCTTTTGAAAATACCAGTGTATTCTGGGAAATTTTTGACCAGGCCAGGCTACAAGGCACCTCCCATTGCTCAGCTAGCTAAATGGCTAACAAAAGAAAAACAGGTGCCTCGGTAGAACATGAACATTGGAACATGCCTTGGCATTTCCTGATGATGTATCTCCTAGGGCCTGCACGACTTTATTTTTTTTAAAGTCGACAGTCAAGTAATGAAAGTCGAGTCGACCTCGACTAGTCGTTGATGACGTCATACGCCGGAAGCGGCGGCGGCGGGGGGTGGGGGGTTCGGTCGGTAGGTTCGCTGGAGTTTTTGACAATTAAAATTGCGCCCACATTTTCTAAGTTAACACATCTCTTTTAACAACGGTAGTTTCTGCATCCTACTTCAGTCCTCTCCCCCCTCCCCCTGCGCAGCAGCAGCAAACTCACTGATGCGCCTGCACCCTTTCCTGCTGCTCTAAACATTAAAATAATTATTTCATTTTCTGTTCCTCAGTTCTGATTACCTTCAGTGGTGTCTGTTTGTTGCAACCACCAAGTACAAAAACTAACTTGTTTTTATTTGACTATTTTTCTGTCCTGCCTGTTTATTATCTTCCTGCATCTCCTCTCAATCCTAAAGAAAAACTGCTACCTGGGTTCATATATATTCACCTCATGAGTTACCTTTGAACTGCAGTTCTAAAAGATCTACCGACCGCAAAAACAGCGGAGTGCCGCTGCTCGCCGGCCGACTACAACGGGACTGTTTTTGCTGCGGAGTTCATGCCGGAGCGGAGCGGAGTGGAGATAGTGGAATCTTGGGGGTGCGTCACCGGAGGACAACAGGTGATGCGCCTCGCTCCGCAGCAGCGAAATGCATCAGGCACAAATAACAGACAGAAAACATGAAAGGAAATGAGCTGACATGAACGATCGCGTGTTTAATTTGTTTTTGAGGTGGTGACACCTGATTTGGCGGTGCTCAGGACGCAATGTCTGGAGCGCACGTCAATGATCAGAGCTTTGCATGCGCAAACTGGTTAAGATTAGGATGGGGGTGAGGGGAAGGTTAGAGGGAAAAGGTCACAGTTTGGTTAAATGTCCGTTTTACCGCCGGTGTCAGTACCGACGCTCTGGCACAGCGCGTCGCCGCCGCCTCCCAACGCGCAGGGGCTCATCACCTGCTGTCTTTTCCGAGGACTGCATCTTGTCAGTCATTATCACGTGACAGCGACTAGTTGATGACAGGCATAAAAAGTCACTACAGAGCCGTGAAGTCGACTATTTCGTACAACCCCTAGTATCTCCTAGGTAACTGGGGAGGGACCAAGGCATCAAGGCAAGGAAACATTGAGAAACACCCTTAGACCCACTACCATGTATTTTAGAGTTGATTTTTATGGTTATATGTTACCAAGCCGCCAATATTTTTCAACAACTGGGCATCATTGAATTTATTTTCAACAACTTTTCGATGGATATTTCCAAAGATTAATGGTAAAACTACACATTGTCTCTTTATTTTGATAAAATATTAATGTTTCTTAGACTGTCATTCACTGCAGTATCTTCACACACTAAGGGACATGACGCCATCTTCCTAATTCGATGAGGGTCTGGCATCTGGCTGATGTATGCAAGAGTACTAGTAAAGTACCTCATCTCTATGGGACAGATACCAGTTTCACAGGAGCTTTGTCTCTAACCCAGTGAGTGGTGGTAATGCCCCATAAAAGGAATGCAAGCTACTTAAAAAGAATAGAGGTGAACAAATTAAGACTACAGTAGGTCAACAGCAAATTATGTTTCATATTTCAATTGCTCAGTTTGATGTTTTTAGTCCAGTGATGCTGGTAACGAGTTGTCCAACGTTTGAACAAATCTGGTACTGGTGCACCCCTACACCACATGTCAGAAATAAAACAAAAACATAAAAATGTTTTTGCTGAAATTCCACACAAGAAAACCTTTGTATTTACCAAGAATGTTTTGTTTTCAGGGGAGCAGTTGTACTACTTTTGGTCATATGAACATTATAAAATCTAAATAAAAGAACAAAAAATAAATTTTGCGACAACTGAAATTGTGTGCAAAAATGACCAGAACAGGAACTTTGAGGAGTGGATTTTGCTAATGAGGTTCTGAATCAACAAGACCCACTTTTCTCCGTGCAGCATTAAGATGGGGGGTCGGTCAAGGAGTCACCAGCACACCCCACAACCACCTCCCAAAGAGGCTCTCAGCCTGGGATGTTTGCTCTCCCTCTCCACCAGACAGGATATAATGCTTTCCACATGTGAGAAAGAGGAGAAAAAAAGGGTGAGTGGAAGAGTGAAAAGTAAAGGGCGGAGAGACAAAAGTATGGATAAGTGAGGAGTCATCAACACACAACAGTACGTTTCTAGCACTCCTGATGGTAAAAAAGCTCATTTTGACCACCTCATTGTAAATGTAAAGGTGCAATATGTAAGAATGAAATAAGACTAGCATCCTGTGGTTAAATTTGGTTACTGCAGCAGATTTTTTTAAAACAAAAACGTACTATCTCACAGCTATTCTGTGAGTTTCGTGGCTGTTGCCAGTTACAGATCAGTGCCAGAAGGTTCCACATGACAAACGAAGACAAGTCACACACAGCAAGCTAATCTGGTGCAAGTACTCTTGGGTGTTTTACAGAAGGTACACTTATTACGGTAATATACCTCCAGCATTAGAGTAAGTGTTGTTTGCTGTCTTGCTGTTAGCTTGATGTTATAGTTCCGAACTACTCATTAAAATAAGTAAAATACCACGATTGACTCATTCACTTCACACACTAATTTCACTGTAATATAAAGTTGCTGGTAATAGGGCTGCTCAATTAATCAAACTTTAATCACAATTACGATCTGAGTTTTGAACGATTATAAAAAACAAAACAAGCCGATTATTTGCTCCTCCCGCTTGCGCTGCCCTGAGTTGCAAATGAAGCGCTCCTCCACAGTGTTGCTAACTTAGCGACTTTGACACTATTTCTAGCAGCTTTTCAGACCCCATTCTTGACGTTTTAAATCTTAAAAGTACCTAGCAAACACCTCAGAAACATCTCTGGTAACCCTTAGCTACTTTCTGGATGACTGTCGTCGACATTTCCTGCAGGTTAGCTAAACACTCCGCCTGCGCTCCGGTTCTTCAGGATAGGGCTGCAACAACGAATCGATAAATTCGATGAAAATCGATTACTAAAAGCGTTGGCAACGAATTGCGTCATCGATTCGTTGTGTTGCGCAACTCTTCCAAAAGCCCCCTCCCCTCCTGCCCGCCGTTGCGCGCAGACCGGTGGAGAGCCGGCAGGTGTTTGTAAGAGGAACATGGCAGAAGCAGCGAGACCCCAAAAAAGTAAAAACTTCTAAAGTTTGGGAGCATTTTCAGTTAAATCAGGCGAAGACATGCAACGTTTGTAGGTCAGACTTAGCATGGCACGGGGATACTACGGTGATGATGCAGCGTCTTAAACGCAAGCATGTCAGAATCATCAGCAAGGAAGGAGAGAGCTCGGTGTCCGGGTAAGTAAAAAACTTTTCAAAAGTGATTCACCCAAGCCCCGGATTATTACACAGGCTAGACATGCCCTAAGCTCGTAAAAAAAAGTCTATAAAATTGTAAGCGCGACGCTATTAGATAGGCGGGGGGGGGGGGGGGGGGGGACTCGCGCCGCTGCGAACCGGTTCCGCCGTCACATTCCCGCAGAAACTGGTTGATCACACCGGGGCCAGACTACTAACATGTGGCTTTACAACCACAGTGTCCTCACAAGCGAAAACGCTTTTAAAAGGGAGGGAGGAGTCCTAACTGTTGCTGCAGGCGTGTTGTGTGCGTGTAGTTATATACTGGTTAACCCTTTGGTGCATGATGGTCACTACAGTGGACAGGTACTCAAAATTGTTATTTATTTGTTTTTGCTATTAAGCACAGCTGTTGAAGACTTTATTGTATTTGAGCCCCTCCATTTGGACTTCAGTAAGTCAAGCCAACATATTTCATGTTCAGAATGCACGTGGTCCACTAAGGTGGACCTGTAATAAATTATTTGTAAATTATAAAATTTTACAAAAAATATTTGTTGAAATTTGTTTCATTCACACCTAAAGATGAATGAAAAAAATTGTTAAAAAAATCATGGCTGAAGATTTCATAATTCATGCATCAAAGGGTTAATATATTTTTGGGTTCAGTTGCTTTCATGTGTCCTAATGTGAGTCTATTTGGGATCATTGGAATGATCAGCAGCATCTCTTGATGTGACTTTATGGCAGTTGCCCAGGGCATCATCACAAGGAGAATGGCATTCATTTACTTTTGTTTTATTTGGTATTTTTCAGTCATTTTTGGAAATAGTGATTAATTCACAGCCTATGTTTAATTTCATTTAAAAATTAGTTGTTTGACATCCCCAATTATAATAAATGTCTACAGATGAGATCAAACAAAACAGATGAGAATTGCCCTAAAGCTGTTTAACTTGGACCAAGCATTTTAGGTCACAGATAGATGTAGCTTAGGGTCTCTGTCTATACACCTTATAAGACAATTTAGGTGATGGCATGTTGGTTTTCTGCTATTGAACTGTTTTCTAATAATGTTGTGTTTAATAAAGTGAAGGAAGGAGAAAAATAACGTTTCCCTAGCAGTTTTAAAAAATGTCCCTATGTAATCCGATTAATCGATTAATCGTGTCGAGACCCCATCCGATTAATCGATTATCCAAATAATCGTTTGTTGCAGCCCTACTTCAGGACATTAGGAAAGGGAATGATGCAGTGATGTGTCGGTCGCTAAAGAAACAGCTCTCGGAGCCGGCTCCCTGTTGGAGTAACCAGAGTGAGTGACACACACACCGCACCTGCGGACTCCTGAGCCGCTAAAAACGGCTAAATGTGCGCGTGTGGCGTGCTAAACACACGTGCAGCTTGCCCCGATTGCTGTGAGACCGGGTTGGGGGGTGGGGGGTGCAGCTGTGGTTGGGACAATTATTACATTAACTGATGGACTTGTAAATAAATAGTTTATAAATAAGGTAGAAATAAGTTCCTCACGCTGATAACTAATAACTAATCTCTCTGAGGACACGGTGCTTGTGCACTCTCCTACAGCACCTTGACACGACTCAATAAATGTTATGCAACATTTTGTGAACATCAATTTCTTTGCATTTATTTGTTATAAATGTCACTGTATAATTCTTGCTGTCAGTATTTGCAAGATATTGGTATTTGGGTCTGTACTGGTTAGACTTAAATGAGTTAAACCAAGGTCTGTAGCCCTTGGGTCACAAACTATGAGCTGTAAGTATATTGGTCTTTTTATACTGGGAATCAGGAGTTATTTTAGTGATCATCTTGTTTCTTATTTATTTTTGTCCTGATTGTTCCCTGAGCAATTTTATGACTGAATAAAAACAAATAAAATCAACATAAATAGAAAAATCGTCCTAAATAATCGTGATCTCAATTTCAGTCACCATAATCGTGATTATTATTTTTGACATAATCGAGCAGCCCTAGCTGGTAATTGAAAAAGTAGTTTGAGATTGTTAGAGCCAACTATTTGTTTCTAATTGACCATTAGTATTGTTAGCTCAACATTAGCCTCTAGCCTGATTCACGGCTTCTGTATGTTATGGCTTCTTAGTCCTATTTCACACTGGAAGCATCAGCAAAGTGGAACAGTAGCTGAATGTCACTGTTTCAAATAGAATCCCTTATTGTCTATGAGGGTGTTTCAAACCAGCAGTGATGCAGCAATTTTCAAGCGCGTTCCACAAGTAATAAACCATAAAGATAGGATCGGGTTCTATTTTTGTCGCGTGCCGCTTCTGGAACACGTCGATTTCCCCAGTTAACATAAGGCTACATGGGAAATCATACACTGTTTCAGTGTAAAACCCCCAGTAGCTTTCAAAATAAAAGACCATTACAGTAATGCAGTTTCATATGTAACATTACATCAATATGTGTGACCTAAAGGCTTATTTACTCCCTGCATCATTCGAGAAGGGCAGCGTTGTGTTTTAATGGCTTTAATCCTGGCAGTGGAGAGGAACAACATCGAGTTCATGTATGACATCAAACAGCGATATCAAACATGATTTCCTTCTTTTTGGTTTAATGGCAGAGCGCATACACAAACTGAAGTCTCTAGGGGTTTTGTGATCTTGTGAGTCAAGCAAGGAGCATAGCGAGGACGCAGGTCCGCAGCCAAGACTCTCCTGGTGTGTACTGGACTGCATTGAAGCTTGCGAGTAAACCGTTCCGTGTCGCTGATGCTTCCAGAGTGAAACAGGGATTATGGGTAGGGCTGCTCAATTCATCGAATTTTAATCACAATTACGATCTGAGTTTTGAACGATTATAAAACCAAAACAAGCCGATTATTTGCTCCTCTCACTTGCGCTGCCCTGAGTTGCAAATGAAGCGTTCCTCCCACAGTGTTGCCAACTTAGCGACTTTGATGCTATTTCCAACAGCTTTTCAGACCCACTTCTTGACTTTTTAAATCTTAAAAGTACCTAGCGAACACCTGAGAAACATCTCTGGTAACCCTTAGCTACTTTCTGAATAACTGTCGTTGATATTTCCTGCAGGTTAGCTAAACACTCCGCCTGCACTCCGGACCGTTCTTCAGGACATTAGGAAAGGGAATGATGTAGTGATGTGTCGGTTGCTACAGAAACAGCTCTCGGAGCCGGCTCCCTGTTGGAGTAACCAGAGTGAGTGGCACACACACCGCACCTGTGGACTCCTGAGCCACTAAAAACGGCTAAATGTGCGCGTGCGGCGCGCTAAACACACGTGCAGCTTGCCACTGATTGCTGTGAGACCGGGTTGGGGGGTGGGGGGTGCAGCTGTGGTTGGGACAATTATTACATTAACTGATGGACCTGTAAATAAATAGTTTATAAATAAGGTAGAAATAAGTTCCTCACGCTGATAACTAATAACTAATCTCTCTGAGGACATGGTGCTAGTGCACTCTCCTACAGCACCTTGACACGACTCAATAAATGTTATGCAACATTTTGTGAACATTTATTTGTTATAAATGCCACTGTCTAATTCTTGCTGTCAGTATTTGCAAGATATTGGTATTTGGGTCTGTACTGGTTAGACTTAAATGAGTTAAACCAAGGTCTATTGCCCTTGGGTCATAGACTATGAGCTAAAAGTATATTGGTCTTTTTATACTGGGAATCAGGAGTTATTTTAGTGATCATCTTGTTTCTTATTTATTTTTGTCCTGATTGTGCCCTGAGCAATTTTATGACTGAATAAAAACAAATAAAAACATAAATTGAAAAATCGTCCTAAATAATCGTGATCTCAATTTCAGTCATAATAATCGTGATTATTGTTTTTGCCATAATCGAGCAGCCCTAATTAGGGGTACAAGAAATAACTTTTGTGTCGCTCTTATTTACTGGTTTAAACAACTCTAGAGCTTCTGATGGCCGGTTTCTAATACAAATGCCGGCAGACTCAACCACCTCACGGGCTCGCTGACTGCAAACAGTAACTACGTCCCTCTTTAGTTTTTTAAATTATTTTTTTAGGAAAAAAAAATGACAAGCCCCCAAGCCAGCTGAGAAGGAAATCTGCTTCATTGTAACGTATCCTCCAAAAAGACTGAGACGTTAGATTGTTTTGTGATTATTTCATTGTAGAATCCTTAAATATTGCTCCTTTAATGCAAGTCTAGCCAAGTGGCAGCCAGTCAATGATTAAAGTAGATTTTATGCAGCTTGTGGTTTGAGTCCTGGCTCATTCAAAGGCACAAAACTGAACCGCAAACCACTCAATGGAAAAGTGTGTTTAAATTACTGTATAAGAAACGCACTGTAAAGGACTTTGTACGAACAAGCTATGGTCTCAAAAGTAATCAACAATAAATTTGGAAGACTGGAAAGAAACCAGAGTAAAACTGAAGGTATCAGGACTCCACATAAACTGTTGGGTTTCTCTGCGAGAGCTGATGTCGAACTCATGTGGTTGCAAGTGTTGGGCTCAAGTCATTACCTCACGGATTTTACCACACCAGGTCTTTGAAGTTGAAGGGATTGAATCATTAAAACGAGGCCTCGGGCCACAGCACCCTCGCACTAATCATGTCTGGCTAATTGGACATGTGAAATTTTATGACAGCTACATTCTAATACGGTGATGCAGTTTTTAAATAAACATTGATTTGTAGATTTGAAGGTGAAAAATGGTTGAATTTTGGAATAATCAACTTATTGTTTTAAATACACTTAAGTTTCCAGCCTGAAAGCTGTAACTTGTATCGAGGCCGCAGCTGCAGTCGCGTCAGGTCTGCGGTGCATCATGGGAATAACAACTTGCTGTTAAATTGGGGCCGACATGTAAAAATTCCACAGAATGATCAAAGCTGCATACCTGAGCACCTCTACTTAAGTGATCAAATCTTACAGTTAAAAACGACAAAAACAAATCCTCACAAGCAGATTTTGTTTCTCCACTAAAAAGCCCATAAATTCTATTTTCTGCATTCACATAAAAGAATGCATACAAATTTATGTAATCTGTAAAAATAAAAGAGCAAACTTGTTTTCCACAAAAAAACAGAGACACGACAAAAAGAAGTCTGGCGTAGAAACACAAGAAAGGTCTCCACAACTCTGTGCTTTGGGACCAATTCACACCCTGGTGGTACCACCTTTATCCAGACTCTTAGCAGAAAGCACTAAAGCTCATCCAGAAAGTGCAAAGACCGACACTCAATAAAACCCCAAACTTTGATATACACTTCCTGCCAAGAGAGCGCCCCTCTCAGCCAAGTGGAAAGATGTTCTGATAGGGCGGCTGCACAGTCTGCATAAACCGTCCTGAATTATCTTCACATTCCTGTGCTGTGGACTCATCTGGAAGGGCTTTCACGTGCCTTTACGGAGCGTTCGACTATAGGAACTTGCATGTCGCACTGCAGATAAACCTTTACATGCACGAGGAGGAAATTAGCAGCAAAGCAGTTTTAATGAATATTCTTGTTAGATAGAATCTAACTGAAAAATGGTCCGATAAAGAAAACACAGGAAGAACAGTAATTCCTCGGAGCAGTTAAAAGTGAGAAGAGGTGATATGGAAATGAGAAAAAGAAGAATAAATCACAGAGCAGAGGAAAAGATTTCTGGGGTGGTCTCCTGCTCAGGTTTCCGAGCAAGACGTGAGATCATGTCTGTGTCTGGCCATGGTTCCAAGGCCTTTCTGCAGACAGGGGGCTTTGTTCTAACGCGTGTACTCTAAGGGCAGTTACACATGCTGATTGTTAAACTGAGGCTGCAAAGAGGATAGAGCCACGAATGATACAGGTTTTGACTTTGCAACACTAAATTATAGCAACCATGTTCTGATGACACTTATCGGTCTGTCATTACAAAGGCTCTACATTAGGACACAAACTCAAATGTGGTGGTGGTTGGTAGGGCTGTAGCGAAGCCTCGACGAAGTCGACGGCTCGATTCTAAAAATTTGTCGACGTCAGATCCGGAAGTCGACGCACCGCGCCCACTTGTTGCATCCCCAGGAGTTTGTAAATAGAGGAGGAATCTGCCTGTTTTTCCTCTAGTTCGCCCTCTTCTCCGCCTTCACTAACATCTCCGCCAAATACCGAAGACCCGGAACAATGTCCGTCCACTACTAGATTATTTTCCTGTTTTGCCCCTTCGTCTCCCGGCAACGGACAACAACTTCCGGGGTCAGATGCGCTGCTTCGTGCCTACCGCAGATGTAGAAAATCACCGGGAGCGCTTCTCCCTTCATTAAGGAGCTTCTTTCAGACATGAGGAGAGCTGTTTTGGTGGTAGCTGTCTCTCCTCCATGCTGGTCTGTTTGCTGCTGGGTGTTTTCGGTTTATTTAAACTTGGTAACTTGAACTTAATGTTGGTAAAACTAATGTTAGCATCTTCGCTAACAGCTTCTTGCGTTGGGATAAACTGTTACGTTTTGGTTTAGAGTTCATCTTTTTTGTGGTGTAGATCTCCCTTTTATTACATTTAGAGTGTTGTGGGTTTTCGGTTTAGTGTAAAATATCACCTGAGTTTGGTTTAACCCGTAAGACCACTCGCCTCACGCACATAAGTGACCAAAACAAAGTAGCATGGAGACACTCCATCTTCTACCACCTCTCAGGCAGCAGCCTGCACTCCCAAGTTCTACACGTCACCAGAACATAACCAACCAACACAATAAAAGCAGTGGTATACAAAATGGAAGGCCTGTAGTGTTTATTCTCTTACAGTAAGAATTTATCAATTTTTTTGAGGAATTTATTTGAGATTTTCTGGTTTTTGTTAATTGTGCAATAGAAAAATAATCATTAGATTAATTTTCTAAATAGTCATTAGAATAGTCGACTATTCGATAAAATAATCGTCAGAATAATCGTTTTAAAAATAATCGTTTACCCCCAGCCCTAGTGGTTGGTGGGTTATGTGTCTCTACGGTGGCCCAGATGGTTCAATGAAATACAAAAGCCCCAACACAACAACTAAACCTGCAAAGGGAGTAATAAGTGAAGGGCCTGCACCGTGACCACAGGGTTGCAGGTTCGTGCCCTTCTCAACTGCGGCAGTAGTTATGTGGTTTTGGCAGCATCACTGTTGTCAGATAGCCCCAAGGCTGCTGTGGATACATGAGGCCCGTTTCCACTATCGGACCTTCCAGGTCATTTTACCGGACCTTCACAGTAAGTATGTGTCTCTATTTCATTGGGCCAAAGCAAAAAGACTGTATGTGAGAGTGATGCAGAGGAAGCCTTTTCTTCGCCCACAGCACAAACGACAACCAACGATTTATACAGGAAACTCATGAATAACTTTCGCACCGTACGTAATGTTTTAGCACAAACAACTGTCATGCAGACACCAAAACACATCAAAGCAGATGCATTAACATGTTTTAGTTACATACTAATCAAATAGAATAGCATTTGTTTTATTGCTGGAGAAAATGATTATTTTCAGAATAATTATTTAGGTGGTTATTTAATCAAATAGTCGACTATTCTAATGCCTAATTAGACGATTAATCTAACGATTATTTTTCCTGTTGCATGATTAATAAAAACCAGAAAATCTCTAATAAATACCCCAAAAAATTTAATAACCTGGTTCTGTAAAAGAACAAACACTACAGGCCTTCCATTTTGTACAACACTGCATTTAATTTGTTGTGGCGGGTTGTGTTCTGGTGACATGTAAAGCTTGGGAGCGCAGGCTGCTGAGCCTGAGAGTTTGGCACGTGTGCAAACACGAAGGCACAATAACACAAGATTTAAAAGTAAAAATGATGATCAGGTTCATTTAAAAAGTAACTCAAATCTTTCCTCACAGAGGCTGACGGAGACACGCCCCAAATTTCTAAACATCCATCGAAAGTGACGGAGACCGCAAGCTTATGATTGGTCAGGACGTGCTTCCTGTAAAGGTCACAAGCACTGTCGTTGCCTCATTAAAAAATAAAAAGATATTTAGTGGCAGACCCAGAACAGACTGAAGACCGCGTCATGGGAAAAGTCCGAAAACTTGAAGGTTTATTCACCCGTGAGTAAAGGAGTACAAAATATGGAGCAAACGTGGACAGAAATGGCGGGAAACATGGATTTAGAGGTGGCGACCGCATGAAGAGGTGGAGGAGAATGAAGGACTAATTTGTCCGTGTTATAAAGTGTCTGAAATATATAAACACATTAGTAAATACACTATTGTGGACCGGATACATGAGTGTTATGGTGGTGTTATCACAGAAAAGCACTACGCCCTCTGTTGTCCTGGCGGGGAATTGCTTTGTAACACTCCGCTGCCTGAACAGAAGTGTGCGTGTTAAAACCTTTCCGACACTTCGTGTGCGTCTCTGTGTTGCGGAGCTCATGGAGAAGTATAAATCAGTCTTTAATCAGCACACACACACACACACACACACACACACACACACTGGGCCTTTTTCATCAACATGTCAGCTTTTGGGGGTTGTCAGCTGAATATGCATTAGCCTTTTTACCTGCTGTCTAAACATCGAAAATCTTTCCCATTCCCATTCATGAGTCGGTCACTGTCATGTGCAGAATTTGTAGTGAGTGCTTTTAGAATAGGGGGTAGGGGCTTCCTAAGGACGTTCACAAGTTTTGGGTATGTAAATGACGAAAGGCTTGCTGTCGTAAATGTGACGAGAAGCCAAGCACCGTGCTTTCCGTCGTGATGTATGCAGGAGACTCAAGACAGCTTCTATCAAACAATCATCTCCATTTTGGCTCTCCAGCTGCAGCAGACGCTCATCACACTACATTGTTTAGCATGCTAATATACTCACAGGAAAGAACTACACTATGACTACGTTTACATGCAGCCAATATCCGGGTTATGATCGGGTTAAGGTCGGTTTTCGGGTTTCTGAGTTGATCGGGATAACCCGTTTACAAGAAAGAGGCAACCCTAATTTGCATAACCCGTTTTCAATGCGGACTTTGGGGTAGCGTCAGGATGTATGGATGGCGTCAAGACGCAATATGCGTCATTTCCAGGTCATCTTGTTCCGGTGTCCGAGAAAACAACAACATGTTTCCCAGTTCGGAAGAGATAGCGAGCGCGTTTGTTTGCGCTTTAGTGCTGGTATTGACCCACCAGCAGCTCTTACAACGACTGTGCGTACTGGCCGTCATTCGAAGGAGAGTATGTGAGGAAGAAATTGCAAATATAGAGAGAGCTGCGCTAAACATATCCAACATGTCGAGGGTACCCGTTACCACCAGAGCCCCGCGGACACTTTGGATGAAGGTGCGCAGCCAGGACTGGTGGGAGCGGGTTGTAATGATGGAGTTCACGGACACGGATTGGCGTGAGAATTTTCGTATGTCACGTCAATCTTTTGCTAAACTTTGTGGTATGATGGAAAGAGTGATGGAGCCCAGCGCAGTAACCATCCGCACACCAGTGCCTACAGGAATGCGCGTTGCAATGGTGCTGTATAAACTAGCAAGCTGTGCCGAGTATCGTTTGATAGCAAACCAATTTGGAGTGCACAAGAGCACCGTGAAGAAGATGGTGTACCTATTCTGCCACGGAATGGTCGACTCTGTCATCAAAACACTGATCCGGGTACCCACTTTGGAGGAGGCATGTGGCATTGCACAAAGATTTGAACGTGCCCACTCCATTCCTCAAATCATAGGTAAAATATTTCCTGCTCTTATGTCTTGTTAATGTCAATAGTTTTCTGAGTAGGCTAAATGTGAACTATACTATGTATGTAGGCTACACTGCTGTGTGCATACTTTTACTTTTTTAATTGTTTTTTACTTTTTATCATAGGTTGTGTGGATGGGAGCCACATCCCTTGCTTGCCTCCAAGTGATGGCTACAGAGACTTCATAAACAGGAAGGGATGGCCATCCTATGTCCTCCAGGGAGTCTGTGATGACAAATACTGGTAGGTGTTTTGCCATTCCCAGCTTTTTTATCCATGATTATGATTTGTATATAATTTTGACAGACACACATCACTAAGCTATATTAGAACCACTCACAAACATCAATTGAGAGGTTCTCTGTTCCACAAAACATCAACAGCTTATATGTACAAATAATTCTGTCATTACTGATCTGAAATAATTTTCCTAATTTTTGCCACTAATCACACCGCTCCCACTACATCTTGATTCACTGTGAAACATTTTCCTTAGTTTTTGGAGTGTGAGCTGCAAAATGCCTGGTTCAGCACATGACGCCAATGCACTCCGCCAGTCAAATCTGTTCAACAATGCACAATCCTTCCCAAAGGTGGGTAATGCATTAAAACTTTAGGTATTTAAATGCAAGTTGCATACCTGCCACATATCTAAGATGTATTATGACATAATTTAGGAAGAATAATATTTCTATCTGTCCCACTTTATAGAGCAGTGCAGATCGAGGGGCAGGATGTGGATTTTTTCCTGCTGGGAGATCCTGCGTACCCGCTGTTGCCCTGGCTAATGAAGGGCTATCTGCAGTCCCCAAGACTGACACCACAAGACGAAAGCTTTAACGTCTATTTGAGTTCTGCTAGAACAACTATAGAGATAGCATTTGGTCGACTGAAATCTCGTTTCCGTGTTCTGTTGAAGCGCAGTGACTTCCATTTCACTTTCACACCATACGTGGTAGCAACCTGTTGTGCTCTACACAACTTTTGTGAGATGGAGAAGGAGCATGTTAATCCCAGATGGGCAGAGGAGGCCACATCAGTAGAAAGGCTGTTTCCACAGCCTGTGTCACAGGTAAATAGGGCTGATAACAGTGCAGCCTCAGCTATCAGACGGGCCTTAACAGATTACCTTGCTGCACGTGTCCCACTCCGTAAGCGCTTAGTAAGAGCATGAGTGTGCAGGACGAACGGGTCTGATAGGAAACAAACAACGTTAAACTGTAAGCTCGATATTTGTCAAACAGCTGTATTTTCTAAGTTTTATAAGATGTTTATCTGCCTTCTCCTTTGTTGCTGTGCGCTTCTGAAAAAGAACAGTTATATGCAATGCTCAAATAAAATGTCAACAAATACAAGTTTTCTAGTAAGTTTAATAAAACATTGGTTCTTTAATAAAGCACATAACAAAATAACATTCTGGTTTTGCTTTTTACATGTGAGGTAAAACAGAGGTTCAAGTAAGGCGCTATGGCGCACCTATCCTTCCATAATGGAGAATAAATACATCAACTACTATGGCAGAACAAGGCTCGAGATGTAAATATATTGCACATATGTGGAACAAAGAGTTTTTGAAAATGTTTGTTACATAATAAAAAAAGAAGGTGTACAAAAGCTGCAAAAAAGGTGCAAAGTTTAAAATTCTCACAAAAATAATTTTCTACAACAAACTTCATAGGAAATGCACAAAAACAACTGTCAAATAGATGAATGGATTATAAGGTGGGACACTACAGTTGGCAGAATGGTGTAGAATCTTGGTCCTCGCTGTGATCATGTTCAGGCTGATTGTTATGAGAATAGGGAAATCGATGTGGAGGAGCAGGTGGTTGCCTGTTATCAAAATGGTTGTTGTATGGCTGAAACATAGGCTGTGAATGAGAATTACTAAACATGGGTTGAGGAGTTGGCCGCTGGAATAATGCACCTAACCCTGTGAGGAGTTGTGTAACAACCAAACCCATTGAACGGGTCGATTCAGAAAACATTTGAGACATGAATGCCTCATCACTGGCTTGTCTCAACTGCCGTTGCTGCTCAAACCATTGGTTCTGCGTGTGCTGCATTGTCACCAAGAACTGTTGATGCTGAGTCAGTGAAGCAGCTCCACGGTGCCTGAACCTGCGACTTGACCAACCTAGAGCAGACATGACAGGCCTTAGAAAGTGTTGGGTAAGTTCTATCTTAGTGTTCGACTATTATCAATTTTTGCATTCTTATGAAACTTGTGGATTCTAAAAGATGTTTCTTTACCTGTAGGTGACGTGTCAGAATGTCACCTGCGCCTGCATCATAAACATCTCCCTACAATTCTGAGTTTATTAAGAATGCAAAAGTGACAATAGTCCTTAGTTTGGGTCCACGGTTATATTACATAATATCTCATAATCACTGCAATCAAATTATCCACTAAAGAAAGGTACTATTTTCAGACATTACACAAGGAGGAGGAGTGACCTGGGGTTACAATACGCTATAACCAGTTATGCCTTCAGTAACAGTATTTCGAAAGCTCACCAGGAGTAGCTGCAGTGGTATTTGATGGCGGTGTAGACTGGCTAGGCACAGTCATTGAAGGTCCACTTTCTCCAATATTTGCATCTGGCCAGAAATAAAAACAAGCAAAATGTTACAGCTTGATGTTAAAAACGATGTTACTGATAGGTTAAACACAGATGGGTCAACGCATGTATCTACCTCCGAGAGCGAAGCCCTTTGTTGGCATATGTATTGGATTGAGCAAGTCATGTGACTTACCTGTGTTTTCATCATCATCATCCTCTCCTTCAAGATGTGAGCCACTTCCACTTGTTGTATCGCTTGCTGTAGGTGTGGCTGCGTCTGTCTGGTCAAGCGTTCCATAACTGTCTGTAAAATAGCATTAATACAATTCGTATGAAATAATAATAAAAAAAAGATGTCTTTTTACACATCGTGAAACCACAAAACAGCAACAAACAGACTTTACATTTATGTGACGTTTACTATAATTATTAATCTGGGGCAGTGCATGTTAGGCAGCATTTGTGTTACAAATTAGTTACATTCCTATTTATTATAACAATGGTGCTAACAATGTGGGACTAAGTTACGTAGCTACTGTGCTTGGAGAAGGCGCGCAAACCTACCTTGCTGGTCGGTTGACTGCTCCTGTACGTCCTCAAATCCAATATCTACCCCACTTTCTTCAGCTGTACTGATGGGTCTATTGCCCAAAATGTCGTCCATTAAATCAAACTGTGGAAAAGAAGATGGATTGGACCCGCTAGTACTGTTTTGTTTCTTCGCCTTGTAGTAGGCCTTTTTCAGCGTCTTCCAGCGGTACTTCACTTGGTCTGGTGTCCTTACAAACCCCGCTTCGCGTAGCTTTTCGGTTACCTTCTTGTAGATTTCGCTGCCTCTGTACTTTCGGCCGTCTATGAAAGACATAACATTCATACTTTTCACCAGACCGATGAACACAGAGGTTTCCTCGTCACTCCAAAAGTGTGGTGCTGTGCCGCGACTCGCCATGTTGCTCCCAATTGTTTACTTCCGGTATTCTGGCGCATACAAGACGTCTCGCTACTCAAAAGACCAAGATTCCTTGCGAACAGAGCAAGCGCAGAACACACGCTCGGATGGGGATATCCCGATATGCGTTTACACGACCAAACATTCGGGTTAGAAAAGGGTTACCCCAGGTGCAGTAACCGGGTTTTTAAAAACCCGGTTATGAGCAAATCCGGGTTTTTGACGGTGTTTACATGGCCGTGCCGAACCGGGTTATTGCGAATATCCGGGTTTTAAAAGGGTTACTGGCAGCATGTAAACGCACTGAGTAATGGTGAGAAGTGTGAGTAATGTTTCTTACTGAATGCCATTTTATTAATTAAAATACAGACCAGGGCACTTGCTTATTGACGTGGTCCATTTTTACAGACAAAAGCTCTTCTGCAAATTCATCCTTTATGTCCATTTTTAAACTGAGAGCACACACGACTAGACATGATTTATTTGGTATAGAAGATAACTAAAGACGTATACTTGCAAAAATCTTTAAATGTTCAATTCTCATTAAAAGCTGAATGGTGAAAAAGACGCGGTACATTTCCCACAGAGCTTGGTGTTGGCTCTTTGACGCAGAAGCACAACGACAATGAAAAGGATACATCTACACCTTTCTGACTTGTGTTCACAAAAGCAGATTTTTTTCCTTTTTATGCAACAAGCTTCAAACATTGTCTGATGGCTCGAAAGTTTGTTACTCAGCTGCTGACACTAAAGTCAGAATCTCATCGTTTTAGAATATGTCAAGAAATGACACAGAGGATTTGCAAGTTGTCTTGTGTGCCAGAAGAAACTCCAGCTGGTTGATCGTGCCAACGTCTGGACTGGAAAGACTCAGAGAATGCTGGCAGGAGACCAGTCAGCCGACAACGAGCCAGAGTTCTGGAAATAAAAGGTCTGAGGCAAAGAGGTTCAGAAAGACAAGATAAGACAGGATGAGACTGGGGGAAATGGGAATCTAGTCTTTTTGTGGGAGTAAACGGAGTTTCTCCAGGAATAAAATACTCAAAAGTTGCAAGGGCTCAACATTAAGACATTAAAATGGCTGACACAAGTATTTAACACAACTCAGACTGGATGATTCCTCTGATTAGGAAGCAGGTCAACCTCTGCATCGCTCCAGTTTGCCATCTCAGCTGATTTTGTTACCAAAAGCGAAACTTACTGCCCATGTTTACTTTCAGTTTCAATATTGTAACCGTCCGGAGCTCAGCAGTAACTCCCCATGTGATCATGACAACACCCTCCATTGCGCCAAAGCAAAAAATGCATTAACAAGTCCGGCGTTGCAAAAATATTGATGACAGAAGCAAGCTGCACGGAGCGAGGAGAATCCAAATACTCCTCATCGTCCGCCATGTTTGGTTCACCCAAAGTCAGGTTTGACCTTGATTGGCCAGTGAGTGAAATCAACTGATATGTGGTGGTGTCTTTACCGTGTTGACACACATCACATGTTGTAGGACCAAAACTATATCTGTTAGGTTTCATCGCACCGTGACAATTTTAAAATCTTGCTGTGTGAACTGGGCCTTGGTCTTTTGGATGAGAGGATTAGACTTCAAAACGAAACCAACATTTTGTCCAACAGTCGCTACGCTTGCTTCTCTAGGATTCAGTCACAACAAGCTATTACATCATTAACGTCGGAAAGTCAACATTACCAAACCATGACATGTCCTTTCATCAAAACTATAAATAGAGCTGCAAACAAACATGGAACACTCAAACAGCTATCCACACAACAACACCCCCGGAAAAACTTAACAAAGTCATGTACGATGATGCGGAAAAGTCAGGAGTCATTCCTCATTTCTTTATATTTTCCTTCCCAGAAGCCAGACTCTCTTGTAATCATTTATGTGGCCTCAAGCATCCATTTCTTAGACTTTCTGAAGGTCTTTTGTAGTTTTCCTTTGAACACTGGCTGCAAAACATAAAAAGCTGCTGCTGGGAGTCAAGGTGAGCCTCGTGCAACAACAGCCATGGATTGTGGGAGTTATTTGTGGACTGGGTTTCATTTTCAGGAGTAGAAAAGCTTCGTTTTAATATCTATTTAAATTATCTCAATTCCTTTACATGTTTTCATCACAGCGGGGAACAAATGTCAAAAATGGTAACAGTTAATGCTGCTTTCCAAAGTCTTCCCCTTTCAGAAATGCTGTACGATTTTTCAGAAATACGTAAAAGTGATTATTTCATCATGTACTGTGATTAAATGTAAGCACTACGTCTTTTTTTTTGCTACGCACGCCCCCCGCCCAGCAGAGCTCCATTCAATAGGAAACTGAGCGCCGACCAGAACTAACCAATAGCGTTAGACTACCGCTTATTTGGTTCAAATTTAAGGAATACCTCGGTTGATGCAGAGTTGATGAACTTTTCACGGACAAATAAGTCTCTAAAATATAAATATATGAAAACACAACACGACATGAGAATAATACTCATATAACAGCGTGTTTTAGCTGTTTGTCGGCTAAGAAGCACATTTATAAACAGAAACGTGAAGTCGCGATTAAACAAACGGAGAAAGACTTTTTGTGTGATATGCTTGTCAGCCACTAGATGGTGCCATCAGATAAGAGAAATACTCCAGAAAGAAGCTTTAAGAAAATCACACTAAACAGAAATACCTACTAGCAGTGAGGGTTGAAGTGTAAATCTAGTTCACATTTAAAAAAATGAGACCTGATCAACTTTTTTATTGCTTCTATTTCATTGTTTAATTCATCCAGATCAAATTAGTCACTGTTTTGGCAGCTAGGAGACACTGATAACTAAACTCAGCTGCATGGACATCCGCCTGTGAAGTAATTGTGTATACTGGTGAAAGCAGCGGTAGCGTGAGACTGTTACATTAGGTGTTAACATGCATTTGGAACATTCAAAGCATCATTTCAGTCTCCCTGTGTTTCATCTCACCCTCAAAGCCCCGCAAACGCCTCTCTGCCTCCTAATTAGTAAGCGGCATCAGGTTTTCTCCTTGCCATTGCATCTGCTAGAATATGTTTTAAAAAGGGACCACAGCATCTCCTTTTCATCTTCCTACTAGCCTCCTCTCAGAGACTGAAGTTCAACCGATCAGCTCAGGTTACTTTCTGATTCATCTTCAAAGGCAGAAAGATAAAGCTGCAAAACAACAAAATAAAACAAGACACAATTTCACACAGACACAATTACAGTGGGGGAAGGAGAAAATCAAGACGATGGGGAAGATCAACCAGAACAGCACCAGAACAGACAGCACCATCCAAAATTAAGGACTTTCTCAATGAATCCGATGGACAGAATTCCCTCTAAAAACAATAATAATGCTGCTAACTGGATTTGAAAGTACCAGCAGCTTTTAGGTTGGTCATAAAATCTGAATATTTAAACGTTATCGGCTCATTTTGTTTAAAAATAACATTATGGCCACATTTCTGTTTTTCTGTATCAACGATCTGATTTCTCACCACCTTCTGGGTGGGGTTGTGAAAAAGAAACAATAAATAGTATAAAATAATGATGTGAAACAAAAAGTGGTGTAATAACTTTTGAATGGGACTGTAAATTCCTGATGAAGCGATATTTTATGTTGATGATTAATTGTTGTCAACAAATAAGCTGACCCCGTGACCTGGGGTTTGAGAAGTGTTATTATTCTTCACCAAGCCATTGCAAACTGTTATGACTGTTCTTTATTGGGTGTGTTTGACACTCCACAATATGACAGCCTGCCAACGCTGCTCCACACAATCTCTTCTGTTTTTCCCCCAACCCCTGCTCCTAATTTAGCTTTTTTCCCTTAGCTATGCTCTCTGCCTGCAGGAACAACCCCAAATCCTGCTGCTGCATATGCAACATCACACCTTCACCCTAAAAAAAGCACCTATTTCATTACAAAAACAACGCAAAGGCAAAATAAATAAATAAACACAAGTACGGTGTGTGAGTACTCTTCATGTAACAAAGTTGACTGGAAACGGAGGGCCGTAAGGGAAGAGAGAAAAAAAAAGGCAATAAAAATGTCTGATCTGCTCCACCACAGGAGTTTCAACTCTCTCCTCATCAAGAATGCAAAGCCTCTTCTGCAGGAGTGTGTGTGTGTGTGTGTGTGTGTGTGTGTGTGTGTGTGTGTGTGTGTGTGTGTGTGTGCGTGTGTGTGTCGAGGGGGATGGGAGACTTACAAGTCCAACTTGTCGGGGGAGGGAGCTGGTCTCTATATTCTTTTTGCCCTCCCAAATGGGTATTGTACCACTAAGTCCCCTCCCCTTTTTCTTTCTTTAGCCAACTTCGTTTTAAGTCTGTGCAGCAAACGAAGGGACTGAAAGGTGTTCTTGGCTCTGGTCAAACAGGAAAAAGTGGGAAAATTGCTGTAAGTAGTGATCAGTGCCTTCAGGGAAAGGTATAGCAGTTGTCACGAGGGGTATATAAAGTGATGGCAAAGTAATTGTGGAGTGTTTGAGCAGGTTTTCTCATCATAATTTCACCCTGAAATGTTTTAATTACTTCACAATGGATCACCCCAAATTTGTCTATAATTTTCACGCCTTCTAGTGCACAAAAAGTTCGATTAGTAGAATTCAAGATGCCCATGAAAATGTAGCGTACCGAATGGCCAAGTTTTTCATCAAAAACGACCAGGAGTTAACTTTTAACTTACAGGCCAAACGTCTTCATACAGGTCAATCTGACATGGTGGTTTCATGGTGGTGTTAACTAATCCTGCGTACGTCATGAGTCTTCAAGGGTGCCAGACGCAGGACTTTTTATCTTTTACTCTCTGAATAAAGTCCATCTTCCCTGGCTCATAAATGACTTTAAAACTTCATAATTATATTTTGTTGAATGAACAATTTCTTTAAATCCAAAGTGTTTGAATAATGTATCCTATACTTGACACAATGCCTTGCAAGGCCAGGTGCCTTGACACTGAGAAACACCCCCTGTAATCAGCCCAGTTCGGGTAGCGTACATAAAACACACTGCAGCAAATTTATAGACACAGTAAACAAAACACACCAATGCAAAGAGAAAATAGGACTCCTAAAAACATGAATGTCACTACAAACAAATGCAGCTCATTGGATTATCTTGTCTGACTTGACTTAAAGCCAACACTGACTGAAAATGAACAGCATCTATGATTATCACAGACACAGATGTGCAGGATACCTGTATGTGGAATTCTGATGATAATCAGGGGGAAAATGGGATAACAAAAAGGCACGTTTACAGCTGAAAAATACTTTTCTACTTAAATTAACGCTCAAGAAAAACATTCAGACTAGATTCTTTATAGAAAATGTGACATTTTAGGGCAGATTGGTTCAAGACATGAGGACGAAAAGATAGGATGTAAAAAAAATAAGTAAATGAGACACAAAAATGTGGAGGCAGAGGAGGCTGCAAAAACACTGGAAAGCCCATTTCAGTCAAGGCTGAGTACAGAGGGGCCCTCCTTCAACTGAGAAATGTGGGAAAGGGATCAAAAAGCGGTCGCATAAATGATCTGGCCAAGGCAGTACAGACAGATTTAAACCACAACAGCTGGTGCAGACGTAGAAGAACATGCTCCTTTCAGATCGCCGTCCAGCAGATGCAAAAACAACGTCCTTCAGGCTGTAGTTCAATCTGCAAGACTCGGACTTAAAATAAACAAGAGTAGCATTATGCAAAAAAGTTTCACTAAAAACAATTTTAGATTAAGTTCGAATCTCAGATCAAAGTAAAGCACTTGGTCACAAAAAATAAAAAATATAATGTATTACATAATAAATAGTAATACAGAGACTCGGTCTATCTTAAAACAGTCTGGGGAGCAACACCCATTCTCAAACAAATGTCAAACAAACCCGAGGCCTCCGACGTGTCTGGAGTGTGTTCAGGTAGCAAGTTGGAAACGCTCGATTCAAGCCAGTTATACAGGTCCTTCTCAAAAAATTTGCATACTGTGATAAAGTTCATTATTGTTCTTTAAACGTCTTTGGTCTTGCTGTGTTGAAATTCTAATTCCATCTTTTGGTTCTTTTTAAAACACAGAAATGTTTTTATTTACCTGCAACGTTTCGTTTGCGATAAAGTTCATTATTGTCTGTAATGTACTGATAAACATTAGACTTTCATATATATTAGATTCATTACACACAACTGAAGTAGTTCAAGCCTTTTATTGTTTCTAATATTGATGATTTTGACATACAGCTTGTGAAAACCCAATATTCCTATCTCAAATAATTAGCATATCATGAAAAGGTTCTCTAAACGAGCTATTAACCTAATCATCTGAATCAACTAATTAACTCTAAACACCTGCAAAAGATTCCTGAGGCTTTTAAAACCTCCCAGCCTGGTTCATTACTCAAAATGGGAAAGACTGCCGACCTGACTGCTGTCCAGAAAGCCATCATTGACACCCTCAAGCAAGAGGGTAAGACACAGAAATAAATTCCTGAACGAATAGGCTGTTCCCAGAGTGCTGTATCAAGGCACCTCAGTGGGAAGTCTGTGGGAAGGAAAAGGTGTGGCAGAAAATGCTGCACAAGGAGAAGAGGTGACCGAACCCTGAGGAAGATTGTGGAGAAGGACCAATTCCAGACCTTAGGGGACCTGCGGACGTAGTGGTCTGAGTCTGGAGTAGAAACATCCAGAGCCACCGTGTACAGGCGTGTGCAGGAAATGGGCTACAGGTGCCGCATTCCCCAGGTCAAGCCACTGTTGAACCAGAAACAGCGGCAGAAGCGCCTGACCTGGGCTACAGAGGAGCAGCACTGGACTGTTGCTCATCGGTCCAAGGTACTTTTTTCTGATGAAAGCAAATTTTGCATGTCATTCGGAAATCAAGGTGCCAGAGTCTGGAGGAAGACTAGGCAGAGGGAAATGCCAAAATGCCTGAAGTCCAGTGTCAAGTTCCCACAGTCAGTGATGGTCTGGGGTGCCATGTCAGCTGCTGGTGTTGGTCCACTGTGTTTTATCAAGGGCAGGGTCAATGCAGCTAGCTATCAGGAGATTTTGGAGCACTTCATGCTTCCATCTGCTGAAAAGCTTTATGGAGATGAAGATTTCATTTTTCAGCACGACCTGGCACCTGCTCACAGTGCCAAAACCACTGGTAAATGGTTTACTGACCATGGTATTACTGTGCTCAATTGGCCTGCCTACTCTCCTGACCTGAACCCCGTAGAGAATCTGTGGGATATTGTGAAGAGAAAGTTGAGAGACGCAAGACCCAACACTCTGGATGAGCTTAAGGCCGCTATCGAAGCATCCTGGGCCTCCATAACACCTCAGCAGTGCCACAGGCTGATTGCTTCCATGCCACGTCGCATTGAAGCAGTCGTTTCTGCAAAAGGATTCCCGACCAAGAATTGAGTGCATAACTGAACATAATTATTTGAAGGTTGACTTTTTTGTATTAAAAACACTTTTCTTTTATTGGTTGGATGAAATATGCTAATTTTTTTAGATAGGAATTTGGGGTTTTCATGAGCTGTATGCCAAAATCATCAAATTAGAAACAATAAAAGGCTTGAACTACTTCAGTTGTGTGTAATGAATCTAATATATATGAAAGTTTAATGTGTATCATGAACTTTATCACAATATGCTAATTTTTGAGAAGGACCTGTATAAGAATGTCCTGAGCCTCTCTGGAGCCAAGCCAACACATACAAGCAGCCAAACATTCAACAAAACTGGGGCTCTTTGCTCTGTTCCCTCCTGCATTGTGACAGGAAGATAAAGGTAGAGGCAACAGAGCCGGGCCGTCGCTCCTGGTTTTTGAGACGCTACGATTTATTTTTTTAAAGGCTAAAACAAAACTGATTCTAACTTTTTAAAACACTGCAGATGTCTCAGTGGGATTTCTGCAGCCTTTGGCAGAAAAACACATTTTTGTTTGTTTTTCAGAAAATATACCATCAGTTAAAGTAAGTTCAAGTTAAAGTAAGTTGGGAATCTGCAAGTCAAATGCAGCCTATCAGATCACTTTCTGTGTTAATTTACAACCCAGTTCAGATCAGAAAGCACATAAACACAATAAAAACAACTTCAAGTTAGACAGTACGCATGTCTTAGCAGCAACAGGGGAATTCAAATGCTACAAATGTGCATAAAAACGAGGAAGTATTTGCAAAAAAGAAAGAAAATCTTTGCAAAAAGAGAAAGAACATAGGTGCAGATATCTTTGAAGATCCAAGGGTTTATAAATCTGAGTCATGATTAATGAATGATGTACCAGAGGATTTCTGCACTTGCACAGCAATTCAAGGTTGGGTAACCAGGTCTGTCAACCTGAATGTATGTGGAAACAGGTGCACCTGATTTGGACGATTAAAAAGAAAATCAGATAATTATTATAATATTAAACATAACCCACAGATGACCCTTAAACAGATGACGCACATATTGGTCTCGCTGAAGTACCCAGATAACACGAACCTCGATTCCATCTGCATGAAAACGACTCAATTGAGCTGTGACCAGTTGGACACTCGCCTTCCAGAGGTGACAAGACCGCAGAAGAATATGAAATATCATTAGTATAAAGTAAGTCGTGTTACACCATCAAACAGTACGAGCGTACCAAATAAGCTGTGCTGCAGCGTTGTTGTTGTCCAGTGGCCATTGTGCAAATCCTACTTTTGCTCCACCTGTTTCACTCTCGCCAGAGTTTGTTTACCATCTGTGTTGTGTTTTATGCCAACCGGTAAAATACCAACATAAATGGGTGCATGTTGCCACCTACCGCGGTGAGGTGGAACAAACGTCACTCTAGATTTTGGTTTTCTAACCGACATGTAAACTTGGATAAAGACTCCTAGTTAAAGGCTACAGATTGACCTAGATCGACTCAGATGCACATGTCTGCACTGAGTAAATGGAGGGTGATTCAAATGTTGAGGCAGTGGGCGGGGGCAGCGGATGGCAGCCATTGGAAACCTGCAGTAGCAAATGAATTCAGAATGTTGCCAAATGGTTGCTGGAATTTTTTTGTAAACAGGTTTCTCCTTGACCAAATCTACCACCGCCACTCCTACAGGTAGTCATCGTCCATGTATCACCATTAAGGTGAAGTGCTTAATATGTTGTGATATTGATGCGAGGCCATAACGCCCAGCCCTAGGGTCCTCCACTTCCCATCTGATGACTACTGGAGTTAGCCACCAGCTACTGGGGTTGAGGAGGTTGAGGTAGATTCAGCTAAATAAACAAGCCACTGTGTTTGCAGGTCACATTCTTGTTCATAGATTCTTCTGAGGATGCTATTAACAAAAAGATCTGGTTGAGCGTGCACAACATGAAATATTGCAGACTAGGGTTGTCACGGTAACCGGTATAGCGGTAAACCCCGGTAAAAAAAGTTGACAATAAAAATAACCGTCCAGTTTTTAAAAAACTAAATCATCTCGGTGGGTTTACCGTGGCCGCGGTTTAAGCGCGGTGACCCTTACCAGCCACCGTCGCTTCAGCTGAAGTTCCCGCGGCGCGCACACGCACTTTTTAGTTTGCAACGGCACCAAAACTTTGAAGCTGAAATAATGGCCGAAGGAGGAGACGGCAGCGCCCAGGACATCCATCAGCCCTCAAAGAAGACTAAATCGGAAGTATGGGCATATTTTGGATTTCTGAAAAATGCTGAGGGACAGTTAATAGAAGACGGCTATCCCGTTTGCAGAACGTGCAGGAAACAAGTGTCTGCAAAAGGCAGCAACACTTCGAATCTAATGGCACATCTGCGTGACCATCACCCACGTCTCCACAGCCAGTGCAAGGTAAGATAACATTAGCATTTTAGCTTAAATGCATGACGCGAGGACTTTTGGTTGACGGAGAATGCAACGAGTCACTATAGACTGCAGCCGCAGCGTCCTCTGCCAGCATTTAAACCGTGTCACGGACACCCTGTTGCTGGATGAAGCATCTTATTTGTTGATGATGAAGAGAAATATACAATTAGTTCCTTGTCATTGATTTGTTTACTTATTCAATGCCATTTATACTTGAACATTTGAATTTGATTACATAGTGTAGTAGTTATTTTAGTAATTTGTTTAAAGTGGCTATTTGTTTTAAATACATATTTTTTAAGGTTGACTTGTACAGTGCTCAAGTCAAGTGTGGACTGGAGTTTTAGATTTTCATTTTGATAATGAAGAAAACAAGTATATGAGAAAGCAAGTGGTGTTTCTTTGATTTGTTTACATATTGTTTATGTTTTGAATGTTTGGATTTGTATAATTTAAACCTGCACTGACTACTGTAACATGTTCCAGAAAAATAAGCTATTTGTTCCTTTACTTGTGAAAAGTTGCACTTTTGCTAAGGCTTTGTGTTATTTTAGGTTTAATAAACACTGTTAAACCTTTTCAGTTTGTGTAGAACAGGACTATCAATGCTTTCTGAACATATGCAACACCGTTTAAAAAATACCGCGATAATACCGAAAACTGCGATAATTTTGGTCACAATAACCGTGAGGTTAAATTTTCATACCGTGACAACCCTATTGCAGACCTAGAGTCTAACAGAAGATGGGTGAGAACGGTAATACTCCCAGATGAAGCAGCGAGTCTGTGAAACTAAAAGTAACCTTGACTGAGCTCACCGCTACGAAAGCAGAGCAGCAAGAAGGCTTTGAAGCCATACTGCAGAGAGCGTAGCAGGAATTCAGATGCCCTGCTGAATATCCTCCGAAACCTCGTTCCTTTACACCCCCCATCCACCCAACTGATTCAGTATAAACTGAGGAAAAGAGCAGAAACACTGTTTATCCAGCTGAAGACCAATGAAAAAAGAAAATAGAACAACAAGTGTTGGAAGGTTACCAAAAGGCAGGGGAGGAAAAAAGAAAGAAGGGGAGCGTGTGTGTGGTAAAACAAACACGCCTGGTTCAAGTTAGAGAAAACAACAAAGCAACAGTCTGACCTCTGATGCTTTTGGATCAGACCCAAGCCAGCAAAAGCACAACCTGGAGATGGCACCAGTGCTGCTACGATTTTCTCTTTTTCAACGCAAAATACCACCAATCTGAAATTCTGGTCATCAGATCCCTGGATGAGCCAACTATTCTGTCCCTGGACTAATCAACAGCCTGATACAACAAAGATAATCTACTCCGACATAAGAACAATGTCGGGGCTAAACAATTGTTTTACAATGTGGGGAAATGAAGCAGAAATGAGCGTAAGCAAAGTATCAGACAGCTGTACACCTTCACGTCCCCCGAGAGCTTCAGAAGCAGGCTGGTCTGCCTCAAATTACACATCTGCCAGAGAATGAGGGGTGGAGTGGAGACGACTACAATTACATTTTAAATAGAGGGACTCGGATGCTCACCTCATTACAGGGACCTTAGATCTCATCCACAGCAGAACCCCATGAACTCTGCATGATAAGGTTCCCGTCAAACCCACAAATGAGCTCAAAGTTTCTAGAAGAAGCGACGGATGCAAGACTGAAAAACTAAAGCTCTACGCTCAGCTTTTGTTTGTACAAGATTTCCAGACATTGTCTAGATCTGATCCTTATCTCTGGAGTCGTCCTTCCCCAAAGGAATTAAACCAAATGAAATGTTTGCAAAATGCCCTTCACAACCTGGAGGATTGGTGGGGTGTTTTAGGAGTGGGGCAGCTGGGAAGAGCATGCAAGAGATGGGGAAAATATGCAAAACAGATGCGGCGATTAAGAAATAATCTTGTTTTAATGGAAGCCTCGTGGTTTATGCAGGACTCAGACTTTCGTTTGGGCTCTAAAATTTCTTTTAAAACATGTTTTTCTTTGCAGTTGGATGTCGACATTCTGTCACTTCAGCTAGAAGATAAAAGAACACAAAAGCACCAAGGATCAGTTAGGAACTGTCACCTGGACATTTATCTGGTCTCCACCAGGTCCAGTCAGGTCTGGACAATAGCTTCCTCTGAGTAATGTACCAGCTCTGACGAGCGGATGCGAGAAACTTAGTGATGCTGTTTAAACCAAACGATTTGGGAGTGGAAGGGGAAAAAATACAGTTTAAAAAAAATCACAGCATCACAATCCAGCTCGACTGAAAGACGGGCCTCATTCAAACGCCAGAGCAGAGCAAAGACCAAACACTGGATTTAGCTCCACTCAGGTCTATAAAAATAAATCAGTAACGGATCTCCATTTACACGACAAAACGGCTCAGAGGAGTTTCCCCACGACACACCGGAGTGATGCTAAAACAACGTTTTGTCTGAATTTGAAATTAGTCGCAAAACTTTGAAACCGACAAAAGCTAAATTTATTTCCAAATTAATTACATTTTTGTGGCAGACGGAAACGTTTTCCCTCTCGTTCCAGAGAAAAGCAGTCATTAATTCTCTGTATTTATGCCAACAGAAGAAAAGAGAGAGAGAGAGAGAGAGAGAGAGAGAGAGAGAGAGAGAGAGAGAGAGAGAGAGAGAGAGAGAGAGAGAGAGAGAGAGAGAGAACAAACCAGGTTTCGGGAAGGGATGAGCGGTGACAACGGTGGATGGATCCGGTGGGATCAGAGGAAACCCTCAAAGCAGACTCCCAGAGCTGGGATGAAGGCAGCTCAGTGTGGAGGCAGAGGAGATGAAACACCGTTTGGGGGCCCTGCCCCCCCACCCCCGACGCCTGCCTCTGTGCTCAGGGGCCTGTGAGCTGCCTCTGAAGTGCTAACCCCCCCCCCCCCCCCCTCCTCCTCCTCCCCATCCCCCAACACACGCACACACACATTTGGTGTGTTTAAAGCACTCTGCATGGGCAGACATGACAGGATTTAAAAAGGCGTTCTGATTGGTCTACGCTGGAACTAAAAATACCTTTTTATAAATACCTTTTGATAAATTCTCACTAATTTGGGATTTGGCTCGTCTGGAAAATAAAACAAACCCCCAAAAGCAGATGACACATTTATTTTTGCTTTTTGGATGCACCAATTTGTCTAAAAATAATCAAATGTTACACAAAAACTGAAGATCACTCTCTTTTAACACAAATAACATTAATATTTTGATGTTATAAACTTTTGATTAAATAACTTAGTGTGATGTTGGTGACCTTGAGAGTGTGATGTGCTTCTGAAGCGTTTTATAAACAAAACTAATAACCAAAAATAAAACATAAACGAGGTTAAATTTGGGGTCATTTGCTATTCAGCTGCAGCTGAGAATGCGGCTCGTTTTCCACGTGAAAGGCAGTGAATTTTCAGACTATTTACATAAACATTAAGGTGGGATTTCAATTCTTTGTGGATCTTTGTGTTGCATCAAAAATGACGAACTGGTTTAGGTAAGGTGCAAAAATTCACAAGTTAAAAGTCAATGATGTGCTCAGGGATGCGTGCAAACAAACCAAAAGAGGAATCACGTGAGATAACGCAGAGTTTTGTTATTAATGCATCGACTATTTTTAATTTAAAACGTTTATCTGAGGATTAATGAGGTAAAGCACCGAATCCTGCGTCCCTGATGAACGTTTCCAAACTTCAGAGCGCCTCCTGTTTCCTTATCGTTGTTTCTTTACGCTGAAAGTTTTTTCTTATGCAAACATTTTAAAAATTCCTGTTTCCTGGCCTTGTTTGGTGATTTTACACACCTTCCAGCTTCTAAACGGAGCCACCTCCGCTCCAGGTTTCCATAAAACTAAACATTAAATGTTTCTACCTGCATTGTAAAGACTCCCAACTCCTGAGAGGACAGCTTTTTCATCTGATCCGCCAGAATTTGAGCTTCTTCCAGGATGGAAAACTCCGTCTCTGCTCCGCAGTATCCACAGCCAGAGACGGCCAGGCAAAGGAGAACCAAGTACCGGGGGAAAGCCGCCGAGCTCCCGTTAAAACGGAGGTGTTTATCCCGGAGAGCAGAGCCCAAGCCCGGCGGTTTGCACACCGCGCGCCGCGCCATGATGGTCGGAGGTTCACGAGCTGGAGGGGCTGGTGTGCGGGCTGGTGTCGGAACAACACGAACTTCAAAGGAACTTCTTTTACAACTTGGCTGCGTAGAGAGCGCGCGCCCTTCCTCTCCGCTTCGACTCTCCAACATTTCCAGCGACCATCGCAGCGCCTTTAAATCCCAGAGGAAGTGAAGGCAAATCCATGCGGCTTTTGTTTTCGTTCTTCTTTTGTACAAGTTGTCGGCGTTCCCTTCTCGATGCAACTCCTGGAAGTCTGGCAGAGAGTGTGAGAAGCCGGAGATTCACCACAATGAGGGTGAAAGTAAGAGGCGTGGAAACGGCGAGGAGTCCGCCCGGCGCCTGGATCCTCCGATCAATGGATCAGGGTCTGGTGATGCCTTCAGGGCTGCTGGGGAAAAAAGCAATGGGACAAAGGGACCGAGAAGTCATGTTTTTATTATCTAACACGATTTGGTTGTTTTTTTTTTAAGTTCTCAATATTTTTTAATTGATATTTTTACATAAATAAAACATCAAGTCCAGGTGGTGATTACCAAGACAAAAACAGTCTTTTCTGCACAACAATACAAATAACAAAATCAATCTAAAACGTTTAAAATTCATGAATTAATGACAGATACAAGAAAACTGATCCAAAAGTGAGACAGGATAATGTTTTTTTTTTGCAAAATAATTTAATATTGAAACAACCATTAACTGTATACAGGAAGTGTGTTTGGTTTCCGTCTGAATCTGTGTCATTTGTCCAGTGGGACAACTGGAGACATTTTTACTCTTCTTTTTCCAAATGCTAGATGTTTTTAAATCTTTGAATGACTTTAAAATTATTTATACTTGAAAATAACCCAACTATACAGTATTTATATGAGCAAAACAATCTGCTCTACGGGTATTGACATGCAGAATTCTGTGTTAAGATGGAAAATGTGCGTAAACGTTGTTTGATGTACTTACAGATGTATCATTTCAATGGTATAAATGTTATACTGTGTTATAGTCAGCCTAACTTTAGTCATAGAAATGCCAACAATATCTAAATAAAATTGTAACTTTTGAAAAACAGACAAAACCTACACTGTAAAACGTTTATAGGGCTGTTCTTTCCCATCATCACAAAAACATTGAATTTCCCCGCAGAGAGATCTGGTTAAAGAGTCACATCAGTGAATGAATGAACGTCTGTGGTGATTCCTGTGAGAATCCAGTTCTAGTTTTACCTGCAGCTCGAGGAGAGAGGCAAGAATTGGTGAAATCGGAACGTTCAGTGATTTGATTGATGACTAAAAGTAAAGATGAATGAAAGATAGATAGATACACTCATTAAACAATCTAGTTATGGCAGATGATGCAAGGCTTTGAAGTATAACAGCACTCCAGGCCATCAGAGTTTATCTCTGTCTGCCTGACTCCAATTCACCGAACTGCAGAGTGCAATGGACTCACTGTGAGTCTATTGCACTCTGCAAAAAGATGTGACTCACATCTTTTTGCAGCCATTTTAATGTTTCATGTAACGATTTTATTTATTTCTAGTTTACTAACTTTGAACGGATGCATGAATAAATCAGTGTGGCTTTGATTTATGGAGAAGTATTCCATTGAATTCTGTAATCAAGCTCAGAGCACATGTTTTCAAATAAAAGAACAATCTGCAGATTGTTTTTTGATTTCTTTTCACAATAGCAAAAAATGTAATTTAATGTGAAACAATACATGTTGAATGGGAAAAGGGGCATCTAACTACTGCTTCCAGAGATGCACCTATCTTGAATCATAGAACATTTAAAACCTGACCTCTCAAATGGAAATGATCAAAGCTATACTGTATGACATGTTATGCAAATGTCATTTTTTGCCGCCTTCTGTTTTGACATGGGTCTCTGCTGCCTCTACAAACAATCCAAATGTGGAAAAGAAAAGAAAAACATCTGTTTTCTGACAATGTTTGGTTTAAGGAATTATTTACCATTTCAAATACTGTTTGTGACATCACAATCAGGGAAATTAGTAAAGAACCTCCTCTGACCCCTCCAGGCTGGAGGAGCAGCAACTCTACTCAGAGCCCCTCCCAGATAATGGTGCTTCTAAGCCTGAGTGGGCAATGGGTGGGCGTGGCCAACTCCACCTTGTTTAATTAAAGTGACAGCACCCTGAAATGGTTCAATTTGGAGGGTGCTGAAACTGTCATGAATAAAACTGCTCAAATAAGGTTTATGTGGGAGGGATTTTGTGCAACGAACTTCTTAAACATGTTTGTATGGACCATAGACCTATTATAACAAGAAGAAAGTAATAACGTATCCCCTTTGAAGCCTTTTTGGGCAAGAATGAGCCCATACTTGATTAAAATATTACAGTTGGCACTATGAAGACATCATTTGTTCTGAAGCATAACAATTATTTTCTTGAGAAATTATATAAATCCAGAAATAAAAACCTTAGATTCATTAAAACCTCACCTCCACCTGTGTGAATTTCACGCATTTGCCTACTAGCCTCTCGGCGAAAGTGGGCGTTAGTGTTTATAGTTGATGGGAGGAACAGAGCATAATCAAATTCTCAGAGAGAAGAAAGCATGCATAAGTTTTTGATGAGAAAATAACAATATAACATGGTCAAAAGCTCCAAAAAGTACACTTTGCATTACATGGTTCCTTTGAGCAAGTAAATAATCCATCCTTCCTTTTTGTATTTCCATGTCTGCATGTTCATCCATCCATTTAACTTCCTCTAATCTGAGGTGGGGTCCAGAGGGGCCACCCTGGTGGGAAGCCTGGGCATCCACCTCAGGATGATTTACCTTCTCCTGGAGGATCCCAAAGCATCCCCTGACCAGAGAGGATGGTGCAACTGGTAGCACCAATGCCTTGCAGCAAGGAAGTAGCCGGTTTGAATCCCGGCTGCAGCCTTTCTGTGTGGACTTTGCATGTTCTCTCCATGCATGTGTTCTTAGCTTACTCTGGGTTCCTCTCACAGATCAATAAGATGCACATCATAGGTTAACTTTTAAACTGCTTTGAAAACACTTCTGTAAAACACATAAACATTCACTAACCACCTGAAGGGAGTATTCCACCTTTAATGGTTGAGAACCATCACATCAGACGCTTATTCACCAATGATTTTGATTTTAAGCCTGCTGTAAGACGGTGAAAGTTCAGGTTTGTTTGAGAGATAAAATTAAATCTTTGAAAGCATCAGAACAACCTTTTGACGCTCACGTGGACAAGGAAATTAAAGTATGCTCTCAGGAATCAGAATGTGCAAAGACTAAGGAGAAAATCAAAACGGAGAGGATTTGAAAAGAAAAGAGAAGGAAGATGGACGAGACGGTGCAGAAAAACGACAGTGGGTGACGCAAAAGAGGGAAATATATATAAAAAAAGGAGTGTTCCATTTTTGGCTTTGGTGCAGTCAGTTGTGTTTAGTCACAGTTTTGATCACAGTAAAAAACAGACAAACCTCTTCAAGCCTTCACAGTGGAGCCAAAATAACCTTAATTAATTTTAATGCCAGTCAAGTCAAAGCACATTTTTAGCTTACGAAAAAGCCGAGCCAACCTCCCACTGTCACATAAACTACAGCAAAACCTTTTCCTGAAAACGTGGATGTGATCACACTTTCTAAATATTTTATAGTTTTCTGTTTTTATGCTCTGGTGACTTGATGCTTTGATCTGACCCTAACCTCACCCATGGAGGCTGTGGTGCATCTGTGTCAACAGCTGCAGATGTTTGCATGGTCTTCAGATGCATTTGAAAACTTGACATGATAATATTTTATTCTATAGAAAAAAATTCTTATCAAACTAGCTGATTCAGCAGAAAGTAACCCAAAGATCATTTTAAAGGGGACATATTATGCTGACCTCACCTTTTGCTTCCTTTTGGGGTGTCATGTGGGTCTCCGTTGCCTCTATAAACACTCCAAATGTCAAATAAAATAAGTCCGTCTGTTTTCTTTCACTGCTTGGTTTTATGAGTTATGTGCCTAAAACATGTCAATTCAAAAAGTCTCAGTTTGTGATGTCACAAACGGGGAAAGTAGAATAGAACCACATGCAAGAGAAAGCTGCTGGTGCAGGAGCAGCAGCCTGTCAAATATCAGAGCTTGTCAGCTTACAGCAGCTTTAGTGAGCGATGGGTGGGCATGGCCAGCTCCAGCTTGTTTTTGTAAAAGGGTGTAACGGAACGAATGACTCTTATTTTTCCCCTTCTTTGCTCAGAACTAGTCTGCATGAGAGATGGTCTCAAGGTCTCATGCATTCCTTCTAACCTGCTTATTTTCAGCTCAACAGAAGAACGAAGAATGAACTCTTTTCTTTTAATTAACCAAAGAACTCTATTTTGATAAAGCTAATCCATCAAAGTGTTAGTCAATATAATAAGATGTGACCGACCTGTGAAATCAAAATATTAATTACTTTATTATGATCCTATAGAAATAATAAGTACTGTGACTTTGAGTGTTCCAACAGGACTCATTTCACGTAGTGTTAAAAAGACATAACACATTACTTTCACTGATCCAATCAGAATCTTACAGATCTGACGGAGGCGTGTTTCTGACGGTGTTTAGTCATTTTCGTTGGACAATAAACCATAACATCCGAGGTATAAAACAATGCCACGTCAGCTCTAATGCCAGTTCAAAGCGTTCCAGAGAAGGTGACGGAGTGGCCAATCCTGATCTACAATCTTTAAAGAGCAAGTCGCCCCCAAATAAATATTTTTTTGCTGATAAACTAAATAAACGAGTGTCCAATCGTGCTTCATACACGTGTAGTCAATAATTTGGCACTTCAGTGTATCTTAGTTAAAATTTAAATATTCTGCCTAAAACTGTCAGTGTTGTGCCGTTGTCAGGAAAAAACTCTGCACTGTATTTGAATTTAAATCTGCCACCGCTATTGGCTAAGAGGTATGCTATGATGTAAACTGGTACATTATGATGCCACAATGCTGTCGTGAGCCTGTGTGTGTGTGTGTATTTGTTAGTAGCTCCGCCCTCTCGGTCTGCCAGGCAACAGCATTTGTTGCATTTTTCAAACATGAAGTGAGAGTGGAGTTAGACTCTGATAGGGGGTGACTTGCTCTTTAACCAAAAGAAACAACGACAAGCTGAAAAATCCAGTCGCTATAACAACCAGCGGCAACAACAGCTCCTTTCAGAATAAAAGCTCCATCCACCGACCCAGGCTTGGGTCTGACCAGACGCCAATCAAAGTGTCGTGTGCCGGAAGTAACTCAAGACGGGTTTGATCGGATCCGCAGCTTCTTCTACCAGCTCGGTTTCCAGAGAGGGTTCACTGGACCTCAGTATTCCTGATCTACAGAGGACTTCCACCGAAGGCAAAGGTAGACCAGCAAATGGTGTCTCATGTTTTTCTGAAGCTAACCAAAGCTTAATGCAAAACAACATCTTCAGTTCCCATCAGAACTAATCGCTTCTTTGGATTTGCTGGTTCTGATTTGCAGCACACATCATCCATTCACCGCCTCATCCATTTTTAGTTACACTATACATTTAGTTTTAAAGTCAGTCTAGTTTAATTTGTTAGTAATAAAATTCTTAACTTTTAAACTTGACTCTCTCTATTCTGTTGTCTCTGAGTGAATACGAAGCGGTTTTCTAATCCCTGCAATAAAAAATCCAATCTTCTGGTTTAAATAACCAACCGATCCGTAAGGTGGATTCTATATTTCCTATGGAATCCCACGCCTTATGGCTCATTAATTAAAATGTAATAATACATTACACGGGACAGAGCCCTGAAACGACTCATTCAGGAAGGTTCTGAAAGTGTCAAGACACAGATGGAATTAATTGTTTTTAGAGGGAGTTGTGCAACAAACTTAATAAACGTGTTTTGTATCAACCACAGAACTATTATAGTATAAGGAAAAAGGCATACTATGTCCCCTTTGAGAGGATTATAGTTCTTGCATATATTTATTCCGGTCTGATCCAAACTTCACCTGTTGATTCCAGCAGAAGGATCCAAGAGCAGAAACAAAGGCAGAAAAAATTGTGGGAATGGAGGTGTAATTTCTGGGCACGTCCACCTGGGAGGAGGCCTAAAGGTAGACCCAGGACACGTTGGAGGCACTATGTCTCTCACCTGGCCAGGGAACACCTTGGGATTCCCCCAGAAGAGCTGGCCCAAGTGGCTGGGGAAAGGGAAGTCTGGGCCTCTCGACTTAAGCTGCTGCCCCCGCAACCCGACTCTGGATAAGCAGAAGAAAATGGATGGATGGAAATGTATTTATAACAGACACAAATAGTGTTCAGAACCAGAAGTGCCTGCAGGACTTGTATGGAAGACTAGGAGGCATTGATGACAGCATGAAAAATGCAAAAGAGGGATGATCAAACAAAAGTTGAATACCAACTGGAAAGTGGCCACAAATAGTTGTTTGTAACTCTGGTAAACACTTATCTGATAGCAAGGGTTGTGGCGATCTGTGAAGGAACGAAGAGATGAACTACAGCTGTGTGCAGACTCATTACCAGGAGAGAGGGAGAGAGGGAGAGAGAGAGAGAGAGAGAGAGAGAGAGAGAGAGAGAGAGAGAGAGAGAGAGAGAGAGAGAGAGAGAGAGAGAGAAGGGGTGGGAGAAAAGTTTAGGTTCTCTTTGCTGCACATGTGCTACTCTTGTGTGCAAATGTGCCCTGATGCTTTCATTTGGACATGAGTGCATGGGTACAGCAGGTGCAGCGATGTTCAAAGAGAAGCATCAGGGTCCGACAAAGACCTTCCAGTCCAGACATTCATTAAAAGCTTCAGGGTTGTTGCTGTTTGGTGGTGTGATGAAATCCTACAGGATTTGTCCTTTGTTGATCTAAACGGTCGACATTTCTTCCTGGAAAATGTGAAGGAGACTTCTCAAACTAACTGCACTAAAACATTTTAGGTTTTTCAAGCTAAAAGTTCTAGATAACGCCATCCGAAGGCCACTTTCATTCTGTTTAGAATTTTTAAATCTACAAAAAAAGAATAAAAAAAGATTTTTGTTAAACTTTCCAAGATTCCAGTACACATCACAATACATTTCTTCTGACGCCACGCTAGAATATGTGAAGCATTTGACTCCATTATGAGGATTGACCGTCGTATTTTTAGACGCTGAGTGAAGAGTCAACGGAGGATAGGAACACTGATTCCTTTGATATTTTCCCAGCTGTGGTTCAGACTTTAGTTGTCCACTTACTGACAATAATAGTTTGATCTCCAGGAGTGTTCAGTTTCTGTTCTAATAATCAGTTTAATGCATCAACATATATACTGGACATTTCATTTCCATAGGCTCCAATAACACGTTTTTGAGGCCAAATGGGAGGTGGCCACCACCGCCATTTTGACCGTGTCACAGGTTCCGTCAAGCCCGGACAATTCCACAAAAGGGAAGAGAGGTGGAGCTGAGGGTGGGGCTGTAAGGCTGGGATCAACTGACGACACCCAGTTGAACTAGCTACAAGCTAACTGGAAGCTAACCCAAAGCTAACGCGGAGGTGGGAGCTAAGCTAACAGAGGTAGCAACCTAGCTACAACCGGAGTTAACTGTGCACAACACCAGAGCTTCTGAGTCAGAGATACGCCGGGCTGACCGCTGGGTAAAACCGGGTGGAACACAGAGGTGTCACGTTCTGCCCCTGCCCTCCTGACTGTGTTTCTCTCCTGCCCTGATTAGTCCGTATTGTTCTCACCTGTCCCTCGTTAACCTGCCCATGTTTCCCTAATTAGCCTTCTGTATTTATACCACCTGTTTTTCTCCTGTCCTTGGTCAGATCATTGTTGCTTGTAGTCCTTGTGTTTTGTTCCTGTCATTCCCAGTCCTCCATTAAAACCATTTTACTTTTACTGAAGCCTGCATTTTTTACCTCCTGGTCAGCTCTGCCACACATGGTCCGCCGTCATCCACACCTACAACGCGACAGAATGATCTGACCACAACCTGGACCTGTGGTGAGCTTTGTTACATCTCCCTGGAGGATTAATTTTTTTACTTTTTCTCCTTTAGCGGAGGGAGATTCGGACTCGGCGTGTTCGGCGCATCCTACTCGTTCCCGGGGTGGTCGAATTCCTTCTCCTCTCCTGCTTTCTGCCCCCGTCCCGTTCTTCTCATGGAAGCCATGGATCCTGGAGCTTCAAGGGAGTTACACCCCCTACGCACGCCATTGTTCTCCGGGGTGGTAGGGCTGGTCTCCCCGCTCTTCTCCTGCTTCCCTGCACCCAAGCCTCTGCCTGAAACCCTGCAATCGTGCTGTGCACCTGCTCTGACAGGTTGTCGAGTGCCTGCCGCCGATCCTGGTTTTCTCGTGTCGCTCCTACAGATCGTCCATTTCCTGGTCCACGCTGGTGGGGCTTATGCCTGCAGGTCTCATGCTCCTGCAGTTCTCTGCCTGGGTCCCACGCCTGCTCCTGCAATGTTCCTGTGTCAAGTCAAGTCAAGTGTTCCTGTGTCAAGTCAAGTGTTCCTGTGTCAAGTCAAGTCAAGTGTTCCTGTGTCAAGTCAAGTGTTCCTGTGTCAAGTCAAGTGTTCCTGTGTCAAGTCAAGTCAAGTGTTCCTGTGTCAAGTCAAGTGTTCCTGTGTCAAGTCAAGTGTTCCTGTGTCAAGTCTCAAGTCAAGTGTTCCTGTTCAAGTCTCAAGTCAAGTGTTTCCTGTTCAAGTCTCAAGTCGAGTGTTTCCTGTCCCCAATCTAGTCGAGTGTTTCCTGTCCCCAGTCTAGTCGAGTGTTTCCTGTCCCCAGTCTAGTCAAGTGTTTCCTGTCCCGTCCCCAGTCTAGTCAAGTGTTTCCTGTCCCGTCCCCAGTCTAGTCAAGTGTTTCCTGTCCCGTCCCCAGTCTAGTCGAGTGTTCCCGGTCTCTTGTGTTGTGTAGCCTTGTGGGCGTTTGGTATCCGCCCTTAAAGGGGGGGTACTGTCACGTTCTGCCCCTGCCCTCCTGACTGTGTTTCTCTCCTGCCCTGATTAGTCCGTATTGTTCTCACCTGTCCCTCGTTAACCTGCCCATGTTTCCCTAATTAGCCTTCTGTATTTATACCACCTGTTTTTCTCCTGTCCTTGGTCAGATCATTGTTGCTTGTAGTCCTTGTGTTTTGTTCCTGTCGTTCCCAGTCCTCCATTAAAACCATTTTACTTTTACTGAAGCCTGCATTTTTTACCTCCTGGTCAGCTCTGCCACACATGGTCCGCCGTCATCCACACCTACATCGTGACAAGAGGTCTCCGAGACCTCCACAAGCCGGCAGCCGCACAGCAGACAAGCGCCGCTGCGATCTGAGATGTGCAGAGCTGCCGCTGGGGAGAACCGGGTGGAAAGGTTTCCATCCCAGAGCTCCACAAGCCGGCAGCCCGCGCAGCAGTCAGGAGCCGTGATCAGACAGAGATGGACCGAGCTGCGGGGAGGGGAGAAACGGGTGGAAAACAGAGATCTCCCGAGAGCTCCACAAGCCGATAGTCGGAACCCAGCTCCACCAACATGTTATATTTCAACTCATTTTCTAAAGTGCAGCATTATATTAAATGCACTGGGTTTTACCCTATTACATTTAAATTTCATGGTTAAACAGTACATGTTAAAATCTAAGCTCAGCTCGGCAGTGACCTAAAATACATAAATATAATTTTACTTACTGAAAAAAATGAAGTGGAGACTCCTTGGACGCTCTATTAGTGCAATTAATGCCACAGCAAATCATTTTGTCCAACAATTGCACAAAAAATATCCAAAAAAGAATACACAAACACAGAGACTCAAAATCCCGGAACAGTTTCCAGGCCAGACTGAGGCTCTACTGAGGCCTTTCCACGGAGCTAGCTCTGTGGTCACGTGGGTCTGATGCTCATTAATTATACAGAATTTTAGGCTTTCAATACACTTAAACAGAAGAGTGAGAAAAAAATTCACCCCACTCAGAGATGTCATGAGTGTAAACTAGATCATTTAAACAAAAACATGTTCTGGTAGCAGGCTGTAAACATGTTTATTTCTGCTGTGAAATTGGTATTTTTAACATGGGAGTCAATGAGGATTTGCTCTCTTCTGACACCAGCCGCCAGCGGATGAGGGTGGAACTGCAATTTTTGGTACTTCCGGGTTGGACTCAATTTTTGAGCCGCATTGTGGGGGCTTGGTTTAATGTTAAGCGTTAGCCTTTTAGCTCTGTTACTGATCTATAGCCTTGGGAAAGGGGAAAATGTGTGTATTTGTGTTGGCAAATCTCTGGTGAATTCAAACTGTTGGAATCAGTTCAATTCAAAATGGATACTACAGCTAATCGAGTAGTGGACAGCATTCAGCCTCCTGACAGCTTGGTGGGTGAAGCTGTTTACATGTCTTGTGGAGTCAGCTTTGGTATTTTTTCCCTGAGGGGGGAGACTGAATTGGGAGTGTAAGGGTGGGAGCAATGCTGATGTCCTGGAGGGAGGTCAGAGGGGCATCAATGACTTTGGTGGTGTTGCAGGGACTTCCATTTTGAAGGCAGTGCAGCCTCCATACCAAACAGTGATGCAGCTGGTGAGGATGCTCCTGATTGGTCGAATGAGCACATGATGTGGGGCATGACACATGCTCTCCTCAGTTTATGGGTTTGGGCTTTTTAAACAGTGAAGAGGTGTTTCCAGACCAGGAGAGGTCCTCCCATGCAAGTCTCCAGGAACTTGGGTGCTCCTTACTCTCAACAGCTGCATTGCATTGTAGCAGCTAATAGGTCATGCACAACACATAAAATCAAAATATGTTAAATAAAAAAAATTTTCCAGACATATTTGGCAGCAAGAGGTAAACAAAACAGCTTTTTAGCTTTGTCTCTTGAATCGTTTTCCTGATTTTGTCATGTGAAAACCATCAATTGTGGCTGAATGACCAACATGCATTTCTGTGTGATGAGAGCATTGCTGGATTATTTTGAGGCGATAATTGAACAGCAAAGACAGGCAGTTTGAAGTTGCCATTAGCAGTGACAAAATGATTCGTGTTACAGGATTAGCCTGTTTGCATTTTTTTAAATGAAAGTACAGACCCACAAAGCCACCTGGCTCACTATGATAAAGAGGAGAAAAAGACAGATTGAGGCCAACAAATGAAAGATTTTTGAAGAAATAATAAAAGAGTCGAACTAAATTATTGCAGAGGTTATACATCTGGCTTCAAAGACTGTGACTGAGGTTTCTTTGATGAGTAAACACACTGCTGTCTAATTCTGCAGGCCCTGAAATAAAACCAGGGTTTGTTGGGGAATGGGTATTATTATGTCGGAAGTGAATGATGTTCCAATTGCATCATTTCATGGTGCAAAAATCAAGCCTAATCCAAATGAAACTTAGCACTCTGTCTGCATTTATCACTAAAGACAGGGGCTGATGCTGCCACAGAGAAGCTCCTCAACCAGCATGCATAGGTTGGCCCCATAAGGATATACAGTGGTGTGAAAAACTGCCCGCTTCCTAATTTCGTATTCTTTTGCATGTTTGTCACACAAAATGTTTCTGATCATTAAACACATTTAACCATTAGTCAAAGATAACAAGTAAACACAAAATGCAGTTTGAAATGGTTTTTATTATTTAGGGAGAGAACAAAATCCAAACCTGCATTGCCCTGTGTGAAAAAGTAATTTCCCCCTGAACCTAATAACTGGTTGGGCCTCCCTTAGCAGCAATAACTGCAATCAAGCGTTTGCGATAACTTGCTACGAGTCTTTTACAGCGATCTGGAGGAATTTTGGCCGACTCATCTTTGCAGAATTGTTGTAATTCAGCTTTATATGAGAGTTTTCTAGCATGAACCGCCTTTTTAAGGTCAAGTCATAGCATCTCAATAGGATGCAGGTCAGGACTTTGATTAGGCCACTCCAAAGTCTTCATTTTGTTGTTCTTCAGCCATTCAGAGGTGGATTTACTGGTGTGTTTTGGATCATTGTCCTGCTGCTGCACCCCAGATCGCTTCAGCTTTAGTTGACGAACAGATGGCCGGACATTCTCCTTCAGGATGTTTTGGTAGACAGTAGAATTCATGGTTCCATTAATCACAGCAAGCCTTCCAGTTCCTGAAGCAGCAAAACAACCCCAGACCATCACACTACCACCACCATATTTTACTGTTGGTATGATGTTCTTTGTCTGAAATGCTGCGTTACTTCTACGCCAGATGTAATGGGACATTTGCCTTCCAAAAAGTTCAACTTTTGTCTCATCAGTCCACAAGGTATTTTCCCAAAAGTCTTGGCAATCATTGAGATGTTTCTTAGCAAAATTGAGACGAGCCCTAATGTTCTTTTTGCTTAACAGTGGTTTGCGTCTTGGAAATCTGCCATACAGGCCATTTTTGCCCAGTCTCTTTCTTATGGTGGAGTCGTGAACACTGACCTTAATTGAGGCAAGTGAGGCCTGCAGTTCTTTAGAAGTTGTCCTGGGGTCTTTCGAGACCTCTCAGATGAGCTGTCTCTGGGCTCATGGGGTAATTTTGGTCAGCTGCCCACTCCTGGGAAGGTTCACCACTGTTCCATGTTGTTGCCATTTGTGGATAATGGCTCTCCCTGTGGTTCACTGGAGTCCCAAAGCTTTAGAAATGGCTTTATAACCTTTCCCACTGGGATTAATAAAGTATCTTTGATTGATTGATTGGTTTGATTGATAGATCTCAATTACTTTTGTTCTCATTTGTTTTTGAATTTCTTTGGATCTTGGCATGATGTCTAGCTTTTGAGGTGCTTTTGGTCTACTTCTCTGTGTCAGGCAGCTCATATTTAAGTGATTTCTTGATTGAAACAGGTGTGGCAGTAATCAGGCTTGGGAGTGGCTACAGAAATTGAACCACAGTTGGGTTATTTTTTTAACAAGGGGGGGCAATTACTTTTTCACAGAGGGCAGTGTAGGTTTGGATTTTGTTCTCTCCCAAAATAATAAAATCCATCATTTCAAAACTGCATTTTGTGTTTACTTGTGTTATCTTTGACTAACGGTTAAATGTGTTCGATGATCACAAACATGTTGTGTGACAAACATGCAAAAGAATAAGAAACCAGGAAGGGGGCAAATAGTTTTTCACACCACTATATATGGGTAAACCGTATGGGTGCCAACAGGGTTTGTCTGCGTTTTCCATGGTGACCCCACAGGGGTTAACCCACATAACGGGCCCGTGTATGAGTCAAACCATCTAGGTCAGGGGTGTCAAACTCATTTCAGCTCAGGGGCCACATTGAGGGAAATCTAGTCCCAAGTGGGCCGGACCGGTAAATTAAATAGAAAACTTCAGATTGTTTTCTTTGTTTTAATACAATCAATATAAAACAAGGCTGGAGCCTGAGGACAGTGTAGTACAAGTACAACACCTGAAGTGTACTTGAAAATTAGAAAAACATAAAAAAATCAACAAATAAAAAAAACATTCCTTAGTGATTCAAAGAGCTTACATATCACATGGCTTGATCAGTTTCATGCAACGCTTAAAGTATATTTGACTCATATTACTTAACATTTTTTATCTTTCATTAGCCCATCAATATCAGAAGTCACATCCTGAGTGGCAGCCAACTTCAGGATGTGATTCAAGTTCTTGTGTTAGCCTCGAGCGCAGCTTTGTTTTATTTATACTCATTACAGAGGAAACTTGCTCACAAAGATACGTTTATTTTCACTCTACATTGTAAAGTATGAAAATAAAGTTTACACAACCATCTCGCGGGCCGGATTTAACCCGCTTGCGGGCCGGATTCGGCCCGCGGGCCGCATATTTGACACCCCTGATCTAGGTCCCTCTGAAAACCCATGTAGGGCCCGTTAAAATCTATGTGGCCAAACCCCTATGGGACCACCATGGAAACCGTAGACAAACCCTGTCGGCACCCGTATGGTTTGCCCATATATATCATAATGAGGCTCACCCATGCATGCTGGATTGATACATGGTTCTGTTTGAATGTTTTATGTTAAACACAGACACGTTTGGTGCAAAGGAGCCAGTTTTTCCTCCACTGTTACAGAGTGGGCTCGGTTCCTGTCAGCAATCTGACTTAGAGAACAAAGCCCGACCTTCCTTAGCTCACCAGAGAGAATGGCCCTGCACTGTTTGCTGCAGGTTGTGCTCCTTCTGAATTATATACATCCATTTCATAATTTTTAACAGGTATGCAGATGTCAGCCCACATAGAGTCTGAGCTGCCAACTGTCTTGCAGACTGATAAAAATCTATAGGACACGTATTTTTTTCCATGCAAGTTGTTGCTGTTAGTTTCAAAACCTCAGTGTGAGACGTTATGGTTGATAAATGTGTTCAGAAAAATGGAGCTGTGACCAGTCTTGCAGCCTCGATGGCAACAGCGGCACAGTGCTTACCCCTGTAATCAAAAGGTTGCAGGTTCGAGTCCCGCTCAGTCTGTTGCTGTCGTTGTGTCCTTGGGCAAGACACTTAACCCACCTTGCCGGCTGGTTGTGTTCGGTGGGACCGGTGGCGCCTGTGTACAGCTGACTCGCCTCTGTCAGTGCGCCCCAGGGCAGCTGGAGCTACAATGTAGCTCATCACCACCAGTGTGTGGATGTGTGTGTGAATTGGAGAATGACTGATAGTGTTGTAAAGCTCCTTGGGGGGTTCTAGGACTGTAGAAGGTGATTTATCAAATACATGCCATTTACCATTTTACAAAATACTTAAAGAAGCACTGAAAAGGAACATGTTTCCCCAGATGATCCGACATTGAGCTGAAACTGGAATAAATGCAGATGAATCACTTTCCTTTCAAATACATACACACGTGTTTGTGAGTTTTTCTAACAAAGTAAGCTGCTCTAAAAGGATTGAAATAAACACAAGCACATAAACTGTCTGAGCTACTTTGAAAAAATAGTTTCTCTTAATGCTTTTGTTCAGCAACAAATAACTTAGTTTTAAATAAATCGTCTCTGGTCTCCAAAAGGTTCTCATCATTTAGCATTTATTCTCTTAATCTTCTTTCTTCTTCTTCCACAAATTTCTTGTTCTTCCATCATTCCATCTCCTCCTCCTCCTGCTTCTCCTTCCTCTTGGACCAGCCCTAATGTCTAGCAGCTTTTTTCTCTGGTTATTTAGGAGTAAAGTCCTCAGCCTGCTGGCATTCCTGAGTACAAAAACATTCCTGTTGACATCGTAAGGGGCATGAAACCGGTTTATGCACCACTGCTGGTCCTGGGTCAGCCTCAACCAGAGGACATGTTTTGGGTCCAGCCCTCTTCAGGTTACAAACATCCAACTGAGGAAAATGATGCATCATGGCAGGATGTCCCAACAGACGGATGAACAAAAACAGCAAAAAGGGATGTTTCTGAATGAACAGGCCCCCCCCCCCCCCCCCCCCCCCCCCAAAAAAAAGATAGATGTGACTTTTCAGAAAGTTTCACAACATTTATCTTCTGCAGTCATGGGGGAGGAGGGTAAATAGGTAGATGAACATAACATTTGACCAGGAAGAGAGGAATGAACATGCTCCAGTGATCACTCCATAGTGAAACCAGAAAAAAACATGGATGTTCCCAGCTGAGGTGAACTCATTGGCAGCTTCAGCGTCTCTGGGCAGCAATCCATCTGCAGACAGGAAATGCTGCAGGGACCAACCAGCCAGACCCAGATCTGCTTAATGCATGACAGTCCTCTCCGCTGCGCCAGAAAAAAAGAGAACAGATCGACGGGCAGAAAGAGCTGTGATGCTGTGGGTCAGAGTCTGACATGAAGAATGTGTGCTTGTGTGGCCGGGTAATCTTAGCAGATTATATCAAGTGACTTTTGTCAACAAACACAACTTTTTCTCTTCCTTTCTCAACGAGCTATCTCAAAGCAAAAGCTTGAACAAAGACGTCAATGACCAATGTTGACAATTTACTGGAAAAAATGTGCATAAAGTCAATTCAGCAGCAGAGAAACTTTAAAGGGCTGTGTGAGGGTCATGAATAATTACTGTCTGAATGGCCTCAGTTTGGAGAAATTCAGTTTAGAGAGCTACATGACTGCCATCTGTAAATGACTCAGGTATGCAGTTCATATGCACACTGTAACTATTATAAAGTTAATAAACGTGTCACGTTGTGGGTTGGACGAGTAGGATCCAATACGCAGATACCCAGAACGACACGAGGCAGGAGAGGATGTAAAATTAAACATTCTTTATTTAGAATGACGAGTCAAAAGGAAAACCTAGTAGGGCACGAAGCCACAATCCCAGAGACCGGGTGTGTGTGTGTGTGTGTGTGTGTGTGTGTGTGTGTGTGTGTGTGTGTGTGTGTGTTCACAAAGCAAGCTGACAAGGACAATGGACCAACAAAACACTGCAGACAGGGTTATATACACAGTGACTGGGTGATTGGGAGGCGAGGAGCAGGTGCGTGGTGAGAGAGAACTGAGGGGAGACTGGTGAAATAAATTAACTAAATGGGAAGAGAAAACCAGGCAGAGGGGATAAACCCTAACCTAAAAATTATTTCCATCCATCAGAAGATGGATGGAAATAAATATCCATCCATCTTCTGAACCCGCTTTGTCCACGCAGGGTCACGGAGGGCTGGTGCCTTTCTCCAGCAGTCAACGGGCAAGTAGGCGGGGTACACCCTGGACAGAGAACCAGTCCATCGCAGGGCAACACAGAGACACACAGAACAAACAAACATGTACACACACACTCACACCTAAGGACAATTTAGACCAGGGGCGGATTAAGGACTGAAGAAGATCCGGGACTTAACACACACATGCGCGCGTGCACGCACACACACACACACACACACACACACACACACGCAGTAGTCAACAGATATATATTTGTCTTGTGTACCACATAATTTTTAATCTGAAGCTACGTATTAAGCATTTTCAGGGCAGAGTATTGTTCCTGTTAGTGTTTAGTGTGAGATGATAGTAAATATTCCCTTTCTTTCTCCAACAACTTTACCTGATAAGCTAACTTTAGGCAAACCAGCAGCACAACAAATATTTTCAAATAAGACTCACAAACCTGAGTCAGCACCAGTCTCATCAAAGCTGGGGTTCTGTCGTTGTACTTTTGGTCTAAAAAACGTCCTTATGTCCATCTTCACTCATGCGTTTCAGGCAAAGAGTGTAGAAAAAACAGGCACTGCAGAAGAAGCCGGCTGCTGAAGGGCTTCTTCTTCAGTGGTGGAGGCTCAGGCATGCTGTATACAAACTACTGCCAGCTGCCCCCTCTCTGTTGGACTTTGGTACTGCATGTTACTTCCACGTTTGAGATCCGGGGCTTTTCATTAAAGATTCGGGGCTTCAGCCCAAGTAGCCGGGCCTAACGCCGCCCCTGATTTAGACAGACCAATTAACCTAACAGTCATGTTTTTGGACGGTGGGAGGAAGCCGGAGTACCCGGAGAGAACCCACGCATGCACAGGGAGAACATGCAAACTCCATGCAGAAAGATCCCAGGCAGGGAATCGAACCCAGGACCTTCTCGCTGCAAGGCAGCAGCTCTAACCACTGTGCCACGTGCAACCTCTAAATAAATAATAAACCTAAAAGACTAAGGGCACAGGAGAACCAAAGAATAAATAACTAATGGCCTGAGGAGTAAGGGAGACTAATTAACAAGTGGGGAAGGAAACACGCTAAAGGAGAATAATAACATGAAAAGCTGAACCTATAGAAAAACTACAGAGGGGTGACTAGGGGAGACCTGAGGGAGACCGGGAGGGAGCTGGGGACAAAAAGGGGCACAGGAAGCTTGGGTACACATGAGGGGGATCCTAGAGAGACACCTGGAGGGGTTGGGGACCTAAAGGGGCACAGAAACCTAAGGGGAGAACATGGAGAGGGGGCTGGAGAACACATGAGGGGGACGCAGGACGCAGACCATGACAAAATGATGCTTTTCAAAGGTATTTGGACAGAAAATGTGAAATTCTCATTGGACATGAACCCTGAATGCAGCAGAGGAGCTACATTTTACAGCCAGTGATTTTTTAAACCTGCAAATATCCACAGAATTCCTTGTAAATAATTCTGTTGTGCTAAAATGTGACATTGTAAGGTCAGGGATCTGCAATCGTTATTCCAAAGAGCCGTTTTCCCCTCAGCACACTGGAATAAACAACTGTCATGGGACACAACTTTTGGAATCATCCAGAAAAATAATTAGGGGCACTGAAAAAAGTAAAAATGTTTTCAACCTTCTGAGAATGAGGTGAGAATCCACAAAAAAATCCAGAGAAAGAAAATCAGAACTCCGACTCGTTTTCCAATTTAGAGAAACTAATTAACTTGACAGTCTGGTTTTTGGACTGTGGGAGGAAGCTGGAGAACCTGGAGAACTTGTGCATGCACAATGAGAACTTGCAAACTCCACGCAGAAAGACCCCAGGTTGGGAGTTAAACCCAGGGCCTTCTTGCTGCATGGCAACCGCGCTAGCCACTGCACCACTGTGCAGCCCCCCACGAGGATCCAATCAAACAGAAAAAGGACAAGAAAACAAAAACACAATGTGAAGAACAAAAGCTTCTCAGAACCTTTGAGGGGACACCGATTCCAGCTTCCATGTAAGTCAATGAAAGAGCACAACCCTTGCAGTGAGAAGGAAGAGATGGTTCTGATTACAAATGGAGTTTAGATCCGCTGGCTGTGGAATGATATCATGCCATAATTACGGAGCACAAGTCCAAAACATCAATACAGAAAATCACGAAGTGGTCTACGCCAGCCCTGGCAGATAAGACTGACCCGATCATTCCAGACGGGGACGCTGGGGTTGCTAGCCCTGTTGGGTTTTAATTAGCAGCAGCAGCAGAGTCCATCACTAACACGTCGGTGTGATCTCAGCTGGATGTGGAAGCAACAGAACATCCATGAAAGAGAAATAAGTGATTAAGTCTGCACACATAGACTCCTCTCCTCCATCACTTCTTATGTGTGTGTGTTTGAGCGGGGGGGGGGGGGGGGGGGCTGTGAGGCTTGGGTGGGGTTTTAAAGAAGTGCCATGCTGTTACCATAGAAACGTGGGTCTTTGAAGTATTTTATGCCCCCCTTCTTTTTTTTTCTTACAGCTGGATCTTCTCTGTTCTCCCCTCAGCTTCGAGCCCCCTCTCCCACCAGCTCCCTCTCACTTCTCTTAGCTGCATCAAAAAAAAAAAATCTCTTTGAAGACTTAAGCCGATTCCAAGTCAAACCCCAGTACTATTTCTGGCTGCGTTCAAGACACGGCTGAGGCTTTGTGCAGGGCTGTGTTTGACATCTCTATGCATGCCAAGTAAGAAGAAAACAACACGAAACCCGAAGAAATGAGGAATAAACGGAAACTGCCTCCAGATGATGAAGCGTGCTGGTGTTTATGCTGCATGTGAGCACAGACCTCCAGAAACAATTTTCAAAAGAGGAAGAATGGAGAGAGGATGAGGAGGGGAAAGAGGAAAATGAAAAGAGGACAGAATACCCCTCATCATCAGCCCACCCATTTGATGATTTTGACACAATTAGCTCCTCTTCCACTTCCTCCACCTTCAATCCTTCTGACGTGGCTTCGGCATTTTCTTCTGGACAACAAGAATTCATGCAACAAACAATAATCATAACTCCTTTTTAACTCAGCTGATATGTAGTGTTTATCAATGGATTTGTTCAAAATAGTAAAACTGATGAAAAATGATTTTTCTGCACAATTTTTTTTGCCCTCGTCTTTCTGAAACGTTACCCTCTCCGGAGTGTTATCATCTCAGCCGGGGGTGGGGGGGTTGATTTGCAGATGCATGCTGCCAGAAGATCAAAAGAATTGTTTTCGTGTAAACCTTGCATCACTGTGGCGAAACAAGACGAGCCAGAAAATAATCACGAGTGAGGATAAGAAGTTGGTGGAGGTAAAGGTGGGGAAGCAGGATAATGTAACCCTGACTCAAAACTACACCAGTGCAAGCTGGGGAGAAGAGATTCAGGGCCCTGTCCGGCCTTCTCCTGGCGTATGAGGCCAGAAGGGGCCCCCATATGGGGCCTTATCTCAGACTCGGGGCTGAGTGGAACCAGACGCTGAGATTTCACTGGAAATGAGGAAAAGAAGTAAAAGAGTGAATAAAGAGCGGCAGGCCTTGCTGTTGGAACCCCTCCACGGACATGCACAGATGGAAAGCATTAGACCTTCATTCCACCACAAAGATGGATGGATTATTAGATAGAGGGTGCTGAAGGGGTGTAGAGGGAGGTGGAAAAGGAGAATGATGGGAGAATTTAGGGTAAGAGACTAAGTGGTAAGATAAAGGTGTTTTCTTATTTTTAATCTTTTTTTTTACTGTTCTACAGAGGAGATATTGACTTTTTAAAACATTTTCTTGTTCTTTTTTTACACAGTTTTGTAAGAAAAAAAGTTGTTTTTTTTACCTGACATGTATCAGCTAGCATCTCTAGCCACATCCAGAGATCGCCGGGGTTGGGGGCGTCACTTCCTTTCATTTGCCCTCTACTGCCCGAGTCCTCCTTGCTGATGACACTGTCGCATGCGTGATCCAATGTGAGTACTCCATCATCTCTGTTCATGGTTTGTGCCCACATCTCCTTATTTCTATCGCTTGCTTGATCCATCTTTTCTCGAGAGGGCAACATCGTCCTCTGCTGCCCGTGGATAAAAGGAAGTGACACCACCAACACCGGCAACCTCTGATGATGGCTAGAAATACTAGCTGAAACATGTCAGGTAAAAAAATTGTTTTTACTAAACTGTGTAAAAAACACGGAATGAACCTACAAAATACTTTTTTAAAGTTAAGAAGGTTCTCTGATTGATACAAAACATGTTTATGAAGTTCTTTGCACTAAATCTATTTCACATAAAGGTATTTCAGCTGTGTTTTTCTTGACAGTTTCAGTACCTTCCAAAATGAGTCATTCCAGGGTTCTGTCACTTTAGGAAAACAAGCTGCTATAGGCTTAGAAGCTCCGTTATCTGGGAGGAGCTCAGAGTAGAGCAGCTGCTCCTCCAGCAGCAGACTCTGCCACATGAGAGGAGGTTCTATTCAAATTTCCCCGGTTGTGATGTCACAAATGGACTTTTTTTGAAATGCTTGTTTTAGGGATATAATTCCTAAAAACAAGCACTGACAGAAAATGAATGGATGGGATTTTTCACATTCAGAGTGTCTACAGAGGCAGTAGAGACCCACATGGCAGCACAGTCAGGTGAAAAGGCAAGTTTTACATAATATGACCCCATTTATCACTTCTGCAAGCTTGTGGATGTCTTTACAGCATCTTTGTGGTGAACATTTAAAGGAGAAATCTGATCTTCTGATAATTTCTTCTGATTATTATTAGATATTATAATTTCAACATTTTTCCTGAAAATAATGAATTTTTAGGATAAGCTGATCTTTTCTTGGGGAGATCCGTAAGACAGAAGGACCGTAAATCCACAGTTTAATTGACAGTGTCTTTCCCGTTGTGGGCCATTCGAGTATCTGACAAAGAAAAAGAATGGATTCAACATGAACCCGCAGACAGCAGACACAGACGTGGTGACCAGGGTTTCGGCACTAGCGGGGATGAAGTTATTAGCAGGAAGACAGAGACTGAAGGTGTGACTTGTTATGTTCCATTGAGTCAATAATTCTGAGGTCACTTCTTTCACTGAAGCTGCCAGTTTTAGGAATTATTTGAAATATTTTATAGCTAAAACACATTTTTGTTAACAATGGCAAATAAACGCCCTGAATGCAGGGAAATCACACAACATTCATAATGAATCTTCACTCTGTCAAAGCCTCAGGGGGAAATGAAACCAGCCGCTGCTGGTTCTCTCCAAAACGTTCAAAGACCTCTCTTCTTCTCTGCCCTCTAAGGTCAGCAGAGGGCAAGCGCCTGCCAACCCTTTAACAAAAACAGCTCATGTTCCCCAACAATCAGCAGCTTGTTAGAAGCTCCCAACGCAGAAACGGCAGGCGGACGCGACAGCGAAACAGAATCCTACCGACTTCCCTGCAGCCGTCCGCTCCGTCATCATATTGTCAAAGAAGCCCTCGAGTCTCTCAGGAGAAGCTGACGAGTCCTCTCTTACATCACAGAAGAACGAGTTCACATAACCTGCTTTGTTTCATCATTGGTAAAAAAAATTAAAATGTCTGCATGTAGATTTTTTTTAATCTCTTCTGGATGTGCTTAAACCATTGGTGTAATCTGTTTTTCTTTTTCGAGGGGGGCACATGCCCCCAACACCCACTTTTTTTATAAGGAAGCTTTGATCCATTCAGGATTTCTACATATTTTTCCCAAATGTTGTAGAACGTTCTCTAAACGAGTTCAATTGACCAAACACTCCAAAAATAAGAGTAAAATTTGGACCCGAATCTCCCTTTTTCCTCTTAAACTAGCCAATCGAGGGGCTTTAAGTTGATGCGGCATGGTAGTACCATTGCCTCACAACAAGAAGGTTGCTGGTTTAAATCCCGGCTGCAGCCTTTCTGCATGAGGTTAGCATGTTCTCCCTGTGCTTTTCAATCCCACAGACCATACTAATACATGTTAATATGAGCCTCTAAGTGTCCCTGAGTGAAATGGTGTGACTGTGTGTCTTTGTGAGGGACTGGAGACATGTCCAGGGTGTCCCTGCCTCTCACCTGGTGATAGACGGATCACCATGACCCTACGGAGGAATGAATGGTTAAAGATAATGGATAGAGCTAATTACATCCTGGAATCAGGTAGTGGCCACTCTCGGCTCCGAATCAAAAAGAGTTTTGGGTTGGGTCACACCCCTCAGTGATTATCAAAAATGACCAATTTACTATCTACACCCACAAAATGTAAGACTTTCGTAGTGAAATAATCACAAAACAGCCTAATGTCTCAATCATGTTAGAAGGAAGGTTACAGTTAAACATTTCATTCGCAGGCGGCTGGAGGTTGTTAGTTTTTCATTTTTAAATAAACTAAAGAGGGACGTAGTTACTATTTAATATCTGTGAGCTGTGAGGTGGTCGAGTGTACACAGAACTAATGCTGCTGTGTCACCATTTGTAATTTGACGCCGGGAGGCAGGGCCAGATTAACACTTGGTTGTACCCTGGGCAACAATATTCAAGGGCCCCATCATCACAACCCAAGGATCACCATAATATGGTCACATACAGAATATTTTACTGTAATATGCAGTAAATATACTCAATACTTGAATGCCTGACATCACGTAACACACTCAGGGTAACCTTTGACCCACCTCGTGTGGACTGACCAATGAGGAGAGGGTCTTAACTTGAGGCCCTCTCTTCATTGGTCAGTCTGCATGAGACTGACTCTCAACTGACGTTCAGTCATAGGCAGCGAAGCGCCTCTGTGCAGCGCAAAAGCCCGGGTGGACAGTTTAATTAATATAGGGTGACCATATTTCCATTTCCAAAAAAGAGGACAGGGGATCTGTGCCTATGACGTCACACTATGGCAACGCCACACAAACCACGTTGGGACCCATTTTTTGTAAGAACTAAATTAATATCAGATTCTGCCAATAAAAGGGCTCTAAAACAATTCATATGTAAATATTTAGCATATTTACTGCAAAATCTCATTTTTCTGCTTTAGTGCTGCAACAAGGTTTTATTAATAATAAATTATAATACCTTTTGTTTTACTACAGCATCGGTAAGCTTCCTGTGCACAGATTATTAAGGATGCTTGTTTCAGCTGTGAGATTAGACGATAGGATAAATGAAAAAATAAGTTGTCACACACTCCATGGAAACTTTCAGAGAATCCACAAATAGTGGCTTTCAAATGGTTTTGTTACTTTTTGCAAGTTTAGAAAAGCAGCAGATGAGACAGCATGTCTGATAATTTAGTTTTTCATCTGATAATATTAGAACATGTCAGTAATGTCTGATGGGCTTTCATAAACACTGTATAACTAACACTACTGGAGAGGGTTTGGATTACACAGAGGCTTCTGGGGAGCCCAGTTTTGGGGGTGGGGGGAGTTCTGTTTTGCCTTGGCCCCCAAAATGCCTTGAAACGGCCCTGGGCGTGTGACTGAGTTTTGAAGGTGATCTGAATTGTATCAGACGTATAATTATTACATGTGTATAACTTATTGTTTTATACAGGTAAACACACGCAGTGGAGATCAATCTACTTACATTTTACTTTTCAACACTTTGTTTTGTTTTCTTGTTTTTATTTAACTATTTTCCTGTCCTGTCTGTCTCTCATCTTCCTGCATCTCCACTAAACGCTCCAGAAAAACTGTTGCCTGGATTCTTACTTTTTCACCTCATCAAAAATCAGTAAGAAATTGTTCAGAAAGTCACGTACTTTTCATTTCGGAATCAACGTTCTCTATTCACAGAAAGTCACTTTCAAGCACACTTTTGGTATTTTCCAGTATGCAGATTTGTTAGCTGTTCAATAATTTTGCAAAGAACATGTTAAACTTATGTTTTTCCACGTTTTCAGTTTCTTGTTTTCTAAAAATATTGAACCAAGACACGCACAGACCAACCATATGAAGAAAACATATTAGGCTTGAACTTTCTCATGAGGCATTTAGGTCTATCTGTGCCAGGGGCGTGTCCAGGGAGTGGCCTGGGGTGGCACACGCCACCCTCGGAATCTGATTGGCCACCCCAGGTGCCACCACACTAATTTACCTTTAAATTGGCTTTTCATTGTCCACAAAAGGCTTGGGAGTAAAACAAAAGAAGCATAACCATTGGTGCCACCCATGCACAAAGTTGTGCCTCACCTGGGCCACCCCATTTTAAAAGATCTGGACACGCCACTGATCTGTGCAACATTTGATTTGTTTCTCATGTTTATCAACAATCACAGTCATTGTGATTAACTCTAAATCTGTTTTGGCTGACAAGAAAAACGAAAGAAAGTTCTAAACTAGATTGTTTTAACCAATTGTTACATTTTTGATGCCCTTTCATCATTTCCAGCTGCCTTGAGACTGGTCAGACATCACCAC